>NC_079447.1:27929698-28034698 GCF_903798145.1 Danio aesculapii | reverse complement strand
CAGTGAATACTTGCTTCACAGACATAAGAAATATATCCAAATAAAGCTTGAAATCTCCACTTTTTAATGAACCGAGTGCACTTCAAAAACATTTTTTTTTCTGGTTTTGTAATCTGCCTGAAATAAACGCGAGGTACAGTCAGTCCTGTCAAACGCACAACACATGACAGCAACTACTTAAACACCAAAAAACTTGTAAACAAAGAGTCTCTGTCATTTCTGCAGGAGACTCGCCATAAAGACCAAGTTGTGAATTACTTCAGAGAACCAGCGTGATCGGACGATCATTTTCCAGAGGATGATAATGTGTAAAACTGCCATAAATGAGGTTGGTGTCGTGATCTTGTTCCTTTTGAGTGCCCATGCACATTAGTTTGGGCAACCTGAAAATATGCCGATTTAGTTGATTTGGAAGTTTTAAAATGTTGCTTAATTTTATTGGTGATTCCAAATGGGTAATGTAATCATAAATTTGAGAAACAGTTTTGGAGAATCTAATGTTTCCCCATTCAGACAGAATGCCTGAGCATAGAGAAAAAATGGCCGCCGAGTCAAATGACTTGCCTTAAAGGGACTTTAAATTAACTAATTAACACACTGCGAGGCCACCGAAAGGGAAGAAAAGGGAAGACAGGGTCGTAACAACTTATGCACTTCAGAAATGTCCACTACCCAAAACCATTATACAGCATTGAAGAGCCAGGTAACATTAAAAATGAGCTTGAGGATGGCTTGAGAGTAGGGCTGCACGATACTGGAAAAATTTGACATTGCAAAAAAAAATTTCTCTGCGACATATATAACATAATATATTGACATAGAATTTCACCAGATGACTTAAATAACTTTTTTTTTTGCTAAGACTTGATTTGGATGATTTTATTGGAGAGTGAAATATACTGTATTTTTATGTAATTCATTATATACATAATAAACAAAGTATAGTCTTAAATAAACACAATGGAGCAAGTATTAAACAGTGATTTACGGTTTAGTCTAACAGTATTCGATTACAGAAATCAAATAATCAAATCTAAATTAACAATGCAGAGACTTCTTCATATCATTTTTTTCAATAAAATAATTTATGCTCTCTTTACAGTCACAGGCATTAAAACACATGATTAACATTGCCTCTATTATGTTAAAATTCTGAAGAGTCTCCACAAATCTTATACGTTTTGACCTGTGGTTTCCGGTCAAATATAATCGCAACTCAACATTGCATTTCATGTGATGTGACTATTACAAACACAAACATTGTGATATTGATGCTCAAACGATTTACCGTGCAGCCCTACTTGAGGGTGTGTAATTTATGAGTTAATATTTATATTTGGGTGAACTATTCCCTTAAGATGCATTATCTTCCAAATTCAAATCAAAAGTGAACAACAATAAATAGGTGTAAACAAGGTGTTAAACCATTTTGAGGTTGTCCACTTTTAGCCACTTCCTCAAGTAAAGGAAAAAGCATTCAATATGATTGCAAACTCACGTGGCTGAATGAATTCAAACAGCACAACACATCACATATTGAAACCTACTGACTAAGCACATGATTATTAATAAACATTTTATGGCAAAGAATTTGACAAAAGGTATTAAAACTGCGATTTTTTTTCAAAACACAGACTATGACTGAAACCTTAGTTTCCATCCATATCGATTGTATTCACTTGCAATATAGTATGCATTCTTTGCTCTGTGATGTGCAGAATTACGAAATATTATGATGATGATACAGGTCCTGAAGATAGTGGTGCCTTTATAGTCTCTGTCTCGGATACACTCAAATAGGCATGGGTATAAGTTTCTGATGGTATGAATAAGTTCAAAAATAAGTTCTTTGTAATTTGCCTGGGTAAAAAAAAAAACTTTTCCCCCACTGAACAAAATAAATTTTATTTAAGGAAACATTTATAGAATATTTTAGACCAATAAACATGTCAGGCTTAATAATTAAAATACATCATTGATGTCTGTTCTCTTCAATACTTTCGAAAACAGATTTTATTTACAGCAGATAAAAAAAAAAGGGCTGGGTGATATTGCAAAAAAAATTCTCACAATATCATGTTTCATATCATTCCATATCAATAATTATTGAATATTTTTTAACAACACATTTAGGAATATTAGGATATTTTTAACCACTTTATTTTAATTTATCAACATTACTAAGACAAATAACTTTAATAGACAAAAATATTTACACAAAAAATCTGATCTCTTTAAAATAAACATAAGTGTTAAAGAGACTCTTAAACTTAAAAAATAAAATGTTACAAAGTGTGTGAAATGGTAAAGCGTAAACACTGAACAAACAAAGCAAACTTTAAGGTGTGAATAATAATGATACAGTAAACCTCAAACTCTGTCAACAAAACAAATTATGATAATCAAATCTGAGCTTTGAAGTAAAGGATCCAGCAATCATTATTGAAATACATTGTACAACATTACAAATTGTGAAGTTGAACGACTATATTACCCTCTATGCTAAAAAAATCTTTCAGATGGGGTGCTAGAGGCTGGGATGCACAAGAAAAGAAACCAAAAAGCCAGTCTGGCGACATCCTTTTTGATTTATAATCGCCTCACTACTGCTATACAGCACGCATTTTCGCATGTGTTGTTATTCTGACCTGAAGTGACAAGCATGTGGATTCCTTAACCATTTACAATGGACTTTGCGCTCACACTCCCGTGGCGTCTCTTGTAACTAGGCAACCATCTGATCAACTGTTTTCTCAGAGGATGACAAATGGACAAATCATTACTGCAGTTCCGATGCAAGTTTCTGGAGAAAAGTAAAAACGACTGCAGTGCTTGGGTGTGCTGTGTTTGTCTGGGGTAATTAGCCTGCTATTGTTACAGAAATTTGTATATTCCATACAAAATGTGAAGCAGATTGGTTAGTTTTACTCGTGCTTGCGTCGTTCGGAAAAGTTCAGATGTTTTCAACTAGGGGCGGCTGGAAATTGTGCGCGGTTCTTGTGCACGCCACTCAGGGGCGATGGGGGAATACGTCCCCCTCACTTTTAGAGACAGACCATTTAGAAACAGGTGATTAATAATCATATGAACCTATGATCTCATACAGCCACCCCCCCCACTCTTTTAAAATGTCCGCTACGCCCCTGACGCCACTTGCACAACATGTGCGTGTCGCTTCCATATGCGCGTTATGCAAGTCGCGCGCCGCCATTGAAAACGACACTTACACCCAACCTTATTGGCATTGCTTTCAAGGCACGTGCTATAGCGCTTCATACCGAAACTACATACCGAATCTTTTTTTTGTTGCGATATTTACAATAGTGTTCGGTCAATAAATATCGATATCAATTTTATCGCCCAGCCCTACTGTACATATACCTTAGGAATGGTATAACAGAACATTTTGCCAGTTTTAAAACCTTGACTATTTCAAACCACGGTAAACCTTAAAACAGGTTATCGTCCCATGCCTACTCTTAAAGCAAAATTGGTTTGGTTTATCATCTCTATTGAGCTCACTTGACATTCCAATTATTCATCCTCAGAAAAGTGTATTATCTGCATGCACTTTAGAGCTTTGACAGCTAAAACTCCTGATGTTCTATTTTATGGGTTTACACCCAAAGCCAACTGTCAGAAAGTGCATTTTATTTGAGCATTAATTAAAGTTGTCCTTGGCGTCCTATTGCGAGTGAACTGTCAAACAAACACAGGGTTATATAAAAACATAAACGTAAACCGGTGGGAAAGAAATCATGTTTGCGTTGGATCTGTGTATTAAAATGACAGTAATATAATATATACTCTACCTACTTCTGTTTGCTTTTAACATGAATCAAACTACAAAAGCATAAGAATACATTACATGCTATAGGCCAGGGAAACCTGAAACAGCGCATTTCAGACACTACATCAGATTTATGTGGATTATATAAAGAGGAATAGGTGGATTTTACCATTACATGCCGATTGTTTACACACTGTGGACACACATCAGTGTTCAAACACCATGCAAAAGTGATTTGTGCATAACAGGTTGCCTTTAAAGAATGAGAAGTAGTATGTTAACAAGTGTGAACATGGTAAAATGAGTGTAATGGACTATTAAAATAGATATTATTAACTCTATTTAGCCCTAATTAAAGAGTGTCTGTAAGATATACACTTCCAGCAGCAGTCAGACATTCTCTGCATCTGCCAACTTAATTGCGGGTTGGACGACGCACAACCGTGCAAATAAAAAGGGTGGATTTTGAGCTGTAAATCACATCATGTGCTTGAGTTGGGACAACCACTTCCAAGCCCAAAGTACTCCAATCTAGATAAGATAAGGATACGGTCACATCCAGATATCACTGAACAGTGAAGTTCACAAGTCAGCTGGAAATAAACAAACTTCAGTTCTCTCTCTCTCTCTCTCACTCTGCAGAAATGCGAAGACACCCGTCCTGTCGTGGTGTTAGTTTCACTTGTGTTATTAAAAGAAACACAACAAAGGTTATCTCTCATGAACCTCAGTTCCAGGAAGTTAAAGTATAACACTGGAGAGTTATGACTCAGTGCAAACAGCTCGAAACTGTCAGGCTGGCCTTGTTGGGCTACATTCCTACGAATAAAGTAGTTTGGGATTAAACGGGACGTTCTATTTTGAAAGCCGGTCACGAAGAGTGCGATTAAGTTAGCTTAATTCGTGAACTCACGGAGGAGGGAAAGTGCTAATAGAAGATCACAGACTCCTTTCCTCCCCGTGACACTGTCGTCAGCCCTCTCGTGTCCCTGCCGGAGCCCCTGGGCGACCCTGCGCACTCAGCCATCATTAGATCAAAGACCGTGGGCGCCGCGCTCTTAATATGAGCCTGTAATAGGTGCGCCAGCAGGGCCGCGCTCTGTTCAGCGATGTCACAAAGGTGCTTCATTAAGGGCTCCTCTTCTGGCAGCTTTCATTAAGGAAATTAATGTGGAGGGGCGAGGACAGCCTGCGTTTACGCCGCCAGAGAAAGCCGGCGTGCACAAAGACGAAGCGCACAATAACAAATCTGCATCTCTTTGGAACGTCGCCCCCAGGGCCTATCATCCCAGCCTTCTTAATCACCATTAAAACAACTTCATTGTGACATTCAGAGCCTGCTGAATGATCACATCCCCGCATAGAGAGCAAATTGCAAATGAAATGTAGAGATCAGACGGCATCAGAGCACAGCCTCTGGGAGGTTGAGCAAATCTTCAATTCTCTTTTATATTGATGTTTATTGGCGGAGGCAGCGGGGAGCAATAACGTCCCTCTCCTTCTCTGTCGCCCCTGCTATTTGAACCCGCTTATTCGCGGCTCGTGTGACATTTTTTACAGCCAACTAGCTGGTACATGGCATACTCGTTCGCTTCGCCGTTTCGCCGGGGGTTGCCGTCGACCCTACGGCTCCTTATGAAAGGGCTGCGGGAGGTTAGCCGAGCTGTCTTTTTCCTCCTCAGCCTTGCGTAAAATGCCTCCAGGAGAGTATTTTCTCTAAAGCCGACGCTTAGGCTGAAAGTTAGCTGGGAACAAGTGGGAGTGAGGCGGTTCTGTAGCAAAAAGGGAAGGATTGTCTTGTAGCGCTTTCCTCTGATGAGGCTTTACAGGAGTAGCAATTGCCTGAGCAGCCTTATCAGCCCTGGGGGACTAATGCTATTAGCGTTTGTGTGATAAACGCAGCGCAGTGGAACCAATACAGCCAGCTTTGCCGCGTTACTCTGGTAACATGTTGTGTAAATTGTATAATACAGAGCTCTGCGACAGCTCTGTTTAACAACACTTCAATCCTGTAGGGCAGACTTGTGAATAGGATTAGACCTATAAGCTAATAGGGACTTGGAAAGGCCTGCAGTGTCATTGGGATGTCATGTGTCAGGTCATGAGTCAATTAGAGAGAGGCCTGTATAATCTAAAAAACTATCTTAGGTTATTTTATAGAGTGATACTAGGGATTGGAAACCAAATGATCTGTTGGATAAAAAGTGAAAATGAAGAGAATGTTCAAAGCTTGTCATTTTATTTAGCTTTTAAAGACATGCTGAAATCAGACTTCAAACATTTTAAAGTGACAAATAAGAGTAAAAGAAAGTTTTTTTGAGCAAATAAAAATAGCTTAAATCTGATTAAACCATTAACTGAACATTGACGAAAGCAAGGAAATGACAACACTAGGGCCATTAAAAATTATTCATTATAAATATTTTTTGCTTCAAATAAAATGTATATCTTTGAATTTACTTTCATTTAAGACTCTTTAAAAAATGGCAACTATTTTGACTGGGGTGAACATGCTGAAACCTTAGCTTTGTAATCACAAATATATATTTTAAAATTTATTATTATTATTTGTTTTTTAAATAAATAAAACAATTTTTTTTGGTAAAAATTAACATTTAAGATTCTAAAAGTATCATCCTCACGGTTTCAAATGTATATAGTTTAGGGAAAAACTGACCACAATATGGACTAAAAAAGTAAACAATTGAATTTTAACTGTCAAGTAACAAATCAGTATTATCCGTTTTCTTTTTGATGACATACAAAACAATTATGAGTTGTTATTGTTCTTATAATGTCCTTGAATTATGAATGTAACTTTTATATTTATTTATGAATTTTTTTTTTTTGTATTTTATAATTTTGTTTTATTTCTACAATTTTTGGATTCCGATGTTTGGTTGTTTTGCGCAGCCATTGTGGAAAACCCTATATACCAAGGCATCTCAAAGTTTGGACTCTGGTCCGGATCCAGACCGTAAGGATTTTCAATCCAGACCAGAATCTATTTCGTATTGCAAGACGATGCGTAAAGGATTTAAATTGTGGATTTCCTTCATTGATAAATGCATATACCTTGTAAATCAACAGTTTAGTTGTTTGTATTTTTGTTTTAAAAAATACAGGCTGAAATAAAATTAAAGGCAAAATATTCAAAGTTTTCATGCGCGACTGTTGACATGACATCCAGTGATCATATGAGGCTTCACGTGATTGAGCAGGATAATCATGCAAGCACCTGCTTTAACGATCACAGCAAAGTTATCATTTGAATGGATGGAGATGTCGGTCTCACGGAAAAGAAAAGATGAAGAGAATAGACAGTTCAAAGTTGAATGAACAGATAAGTCTGCATTTATTTTGCCACAAGCCAGCACAAAGCCATTCTGCTTAATTTGTAATTAGACAATTGGAGTTGTAAAGAGTGGAAATGTGAAACGTCACTATGAAACGAAACACGGACATTTTGAACGGCCGTATCCACAAAATACAGATATAGGAAACCCTAACACCTAAAGTTTTCATTACACACCTTTTATATTTTTCACTTTTTTTTGGAGAGGTCTGGATGTATACCTGGTGCAGTTGGCCTGCATGTAATGCTTTTTAACGCCCACCACAAACCATACCCCTCACAGGCTCCATTGAGTGCATTGTGTCTGACTTGTCTGACATAGCATCTCTGAGATATGCAATCTCAGCTTGCATCATCAAGGCTGCATCCAGATAATATTGGGCCTACCTTTTGTTGTGTTTTGAATGCAAATACCACTTTGTTTAAAGAAAAATAAGAAGTATTGACTTGTGATACATGTTATGGATGTTTATTAAAAACAAGTTATGTAATATCAATTGTTCCGGACCGTTGACCTTAACAAAAATTCAGATTTGGACCTTTTAATGTAGACATTGAGAGCCCCTGCTATATACCATACATCTGTATGTAAATTTGGAAACCGCAATAAAAACTAAATGAGAAAAAAAAACGTTGCAAATATTTCATGATATATCTGTCTTTTTCTAAAATGGTCAAAGCATCCTTGATGTGGATTCTCTCACAAACTTTTGAGCTGTAAGCCTAGTGTCAATTAGAAAAAAAGTGCTTGATGTAAATTAAATGAGAATCGTTGTTTTAATTTTGAGAGGAAATATTGGTTGCAACTTCATGTTAAATGTTCCATGTATTGGTTTCCATTGAGCCTTTTCACATTTCCGGGTTTCTCAGCAGCAGAAGTTGTCATAGCTGGGAAAAACTTAGAGCGCAGTGAATAGGAGAGTACAACAAATCATTTTTTTACAATCCTATTAGCTGAAATAATAAAAGAAAAACTCCTTGATGGTGTTATCAAGACTTTCAGAAAAAGGAATAAAATAGTGTGAGACTGATAACTGCAGCCAGAGGAGAGATTAACGTCAAATTTACTCTCAGCCCCATAGACTTTGCATTAGAAACACTGTTTGTTTTTTGTAATTTGATGCACAGATGATATAATATATTCATAAATACATAGAAATGTTCATAGGTTTAACAAAAAAAATCTAAATATTAAAAACTTTCAAGGATTTAAGATTATGATGTCTTGTAAACAGGGTCCATTGTTATAGTTTAATGTCAATTTGTCTTTTTATTTGGTTTTGGTATTGGTTTCAATTGTTAAGGTTTATCGTATATTTGTCTTTTATTTGTTGGACCCCAGGAATAACGGGGATCTTAATGAACAAATATAACAAAATTGTGCCTCCCGGCATGAACACCAAGGCTCAAATTGTACACTTACTGCTAGGCAGAAACTCTTGAGGGTTTTTGTCTCAAACACTAAAGGTCATGTACCATGTTTACCTCATTGTTTTTCCAGGGTCTCCAGAGCATTGCAAGGGCAGCCGCTCATTGTGTCCTCGAGAGATTTAAATAATGTCCAACCTCGACGGAATTCATTGTAAGAACACTGTGAAATTCAGTGAATCAAAACACAAAAGGCAATAAAAGGCGAATTATCCCGAACAAATGGAATTTAGCTGAGACTGGGCACTGGCTGAGGACTGTAAAAGTGAGGAATGTCATTCTGGCAGGTGCAAAAAGAGCCGAAACGAAGAGCAGGGGAAGAAGAAGAGCATAAACAGCTCAGCCTGTCCCCTTACATTCCTGCCGCCTCCCTGCTTTCTGCTTCAAACCCCGCTGGTTTAATCAGCTACAACTGTTATGCTTTCCCCACTATTCAGTTAAACTTATCCACTCCACAGAAAGATCCCCCACCACTCAGTTACCATAGCAATGTGACTGCAACAGCCCTTTGGATTCAAATTCTGCATCTGAGAGATAGGAGGTCACTGCCAAGGGCGAATTCATTTCACACTGAGCAACATCGAAAGCCGTCAGAGAGAACGGCATTCTATTCTTAAGATGACCTTGTTTGAGGCTATTCACTAATGTTTACAGAGGAAATCTATCAACATCATTCCAACTGTAAATAACCAAAAGGGTTTCTGGGGGTTGTTTGATTTCTTTTTAACACGAGATGCTCTTGATCTAAAAGCTTGGATTATCGAAATCTAATTCTGAATACATGAAAACTGACCCACGCACCTTTGGCCATTACAGTTCCTTCTTTGCCTTGGGTGAAGACAACAATCCTCTGCCTTTTCTTGTTCTCTTTGGGTAAGCTTTGGGCCTTCTTTGCAATCTCCTCGATGTCTTCGGTCTGCAAGAGAAGAGAGAGAGAGAAGAAAAAAGATATAAAACACATACTTCAGGGGAAGAAGCCAATATTAAGTTATTGTAGAGTAGATCAAATTAGATTCTCTCTAATGTTGTACCTTGTAAAACAAGATCCTGAGTCATCATCTTACCTACTGAGCATGTTTAGTGACTGCAATTGCTAACAACTGTACAAATCACTCAGCATGGCTGTTGAAACGCTAAATGTCATGTAGAATCACATCACACATGACTCACTTCATAGCAAAGAAATGTTTAAATGCTAACAAGATATTAAAATGATGCATGCATCACTCACTGGCTTTAAAGATTTTCATCTGGCTTTCAAACAGGTACATTTACAACACTGACAATTATTTTCTTCCAAAAAAGGTTGAGCATTCTAGCTACTAGCCAACGCTTGGAATGCCAACGCTTTCAATGATTTGAAGTGTAACAAAACAGAAGATTAGTTTTTTCTAAAAAAAATAAGGTGTGATAAAAGGATTGAGATCTTCTGAGATGATACTGTACATGTAATCTATATCATTCAAACACATCTTCATGAAAAATTGAGGTAGGCAGTCAATCTGAGTTTCACAATTCAGTAGACAGCTGATATTGGAGATGACGTGAACAAATTTACTACAGTATATATACACAGACTGACTAAACATCAAGTATTTTATTGGTCATCAACAGAGTTGGGTGTAACATGTTCCACAGTAACCTATAACTGTATTCTAATTACATATTTGAGGAACGCAGTGATGTAATTTAAATTTTAAATTTGTGTAATTTGATTACAGTTACTAAAGTCAGAGAAACTGCGCCATTTACGTTACAAATATAGTTTTTAGAAGAAAAAAAATGCTTCTTTTAAATAACATTTTCAACTGCAATGTCAGTTAATAAGCATGCACTTTTAAGCTGGAGAACAGCTGATATGGTTGCTGTTGAGAGTGGTTGTTTCAAGTGGAAAAACAGACATTACCAAATTTATTGCTGTAGTCTAGTCTATTGATGTAGTCTATGTCCCGTCTCTAAAGAACTTTTGACTGCTTTTAACTTGACCAGCAACTTGTTTAAGCACTTGAATAAAAAGCATTTTACTACAACAATCGTCACCAAGGAGGACGCCGGCTCCCAAAAACACGGCAGTCCAACTCAGCCTAAACAGGCTGAATTGAATTTTTGTGCAGGATTAGGAGTGAAGGTATCTTCTGAATGTGAAGAGAAGCGTAGCTGCTTATGGGGCCGTTCACATTTCGCGTCTTTTGCGGGTGCAAGTTCGTTATTTCCAATGGAGGCACGTGGCTTGCACCCCCATAATCGAAGCGCATATTGCACGCGCTCGCATTTTCCAGGTGCACCAGTTGAAAAACGATCATGCTTTGTATGGAATACACACATTTTGGTAGACTAATTACCTTAAACACAGAACACCCAAACACTGCAGTGCTTTTGCATACTATGAATGTCAATGGTTACAGGTATCTAGTTTTGTTCATGTCTTTTGTGTTCAAAAAAAAAAAAAAAAGACAGACAAACAGGTTTGGAACAAGTGAATGTTCTGTGAAAGTTTCAGGTGAAGTTTTTTGGAATTTGTCAAGCTGCTGTGATAAACCCTTTGTAATGTTTTTCAGTGAATATTAAATTACAGAAAAAGCTGCAGTTTATTTTGTATTTTTATAGGTATATTTTATGTTTTAAAAGTAACTTCAAAGTAAAGCAATTAGTAATCTGATTACTTTTTACATTAAGTAATTAGCAATGTAAGCAGACTACAAATTTCCAGTAGTAGTCAGTAATTTGTAATCTATTACTTTATTAAAGTAACTTACCCAACACTCCTCGTCAAGAAGTAAAAAAAAAGGATAAAACAGTTTATACTTGTCAAGTTGTTGATTCTTTACTTAAAACCAACTCAGAACAGCCATTCATTTGTGAATAACACTGGATGCACTGTTTGTCTTTTGATTCACAAGAAAAAGTCGTTTGTTTTGGATTCAGAACATGTCAGAAACAAATATGTTTTTGATTTACTTAGAATTAGCTTAAAAGAGTCATTCATTCAGAAATCAGACTACACTGGTTGTACTTTATGCTTTTAATTCTCTCTCTAAATAAAATAGTCTGTTAGGAAAAACTACACTGTCACCCTGCATGTTTCACACTGTAGATTATTAATCCATGTTGCTCAAAAGTATTGGAGGAAATACATTTGGAATGGTTCTGAACTCCTGCATTTGGTGAACAAATAATTAACTCAACTGAACACTGCTCAATGGTTCTCATTTCTGAATGAAGTAGTATAAGCAAAAACTACATCTCCAATATTACAAGCCTCATAAGAACATACACAATTGTTTATGCTGAGCTTGATTTTAATAACTTTCAATGAGTTCAGAAAGAGAGAACGTCTGTCTGATAGAAAAGAATTACACTGGTAAAATACACCTATAGCAGCCAGCTGTATATGCTGAAAAACATGCGCCTCCTGTTCTGACCTTTCTTCCATCGCACAGCTTACTTGTTTGTCCAGTACAGTCTGCTGTTTAAGTGGACTCCAAGCAACCTGTAGGACTACACCACCTCCACGCTCTCTCCCTGGAGCCTCGCAAACTTCTGCCTGCTGGTAAAATAGTCTATGATTTAGGAGATTGTGGAGGCGTACACCGGTATCGCGCTGAGCTTGTTACAGAGTCATAGAGGCATGTTGAGGGCACTGGTGGAGTCAAAGAACATGGTCCAGAATGGCGTGCCATCTTTGACCAGGTGGGAGTGGGCTCTGTAAAGCAAGTAGATCAGAGTGCTGTCCACATCCACAGAGGGTTCATGTGTATTTTGGAAACCAAATGTATAAATTCCATTGCATTAAATAAGTTTTTCCCCCGCAAGTAGCATCTACATAAAAACGTCATCAAGTAATTTTAGTGATTTCCTTTAAGCAGCTAAACTTTAAGGTGATTTTTTTCATTGGTATAAATTGGTGTAATGACTTTTTTAGCTATATTTTAATATGATCCACTAAGATTTGAAAAATATCCAAATTGATAGTTGTTCAAGGATATTAATGGTTATTTAAGGAGCCCTTATTATGCATTAAAAAGGTCATATTTTGGTTTTGGAGCAATTCATTTGTTCCCAAACTCCTCCTTAGTGCGATGCTAATCTGTGTTAATTGGTCCGATGACCCCGTCTGTTGCGATTGGTCGTTCAGAGCGAGACAGAGAGAATGGCTTATGAACAATTTTGAAGTAGTCAGAGTGCAGAGTGTATGTGTGAGCCCAGTGCAGGAGAGCATTAAAGCAATGCAGTTAAACACCAGCATATTACTCTATTCTTAACCATAAGTAAAAACAGTGACACGCATTCAGTATTAATCCACAGAGGCAAAAGCTGAACTGTTTTGAAACTTGACTGCCACACGTGTGTAGGAACAGCTGATGGTGGCCATGGCAACGACAAACGGCAGAGGATCGCGAGTTCACAAATGCGTTTAAATCTTTAAATAAATCCTCACGAGTCGCATTTTTAATGTGGTTTTAAACGCGACATGAGAATGTAAGGAGTTAGCCAGATACAGTATGAGCGTGCCACGTAGAGCGATTACAAGTAACAAAACACAATTAAATGTTCAGGGGAAGAAACTGATCCATGAACTGTAAACTGTAAAGTTCCTGTCAAGCTCTGACATAGTCCCATAAATTAATAGTCTTTTCTGATCCTTCCTTTAACAAACGGCTGATGAATCCCCCGTTGTAAGTGTGCACATTGCTGAAGCACTTGTCAAAATACGACAGGAACACAGCACAATGCTGGGGCTATAATGTTGAGTTTTTTTTGCAAAAATAAAGCTCAACCACTGACTCTTCACAGCCTCTTTGGGTAGGGAAAATACCACAGCATCTTCACGACATGATTTAACCGGGATCTGCTACAGTGTTTGTCTTCTTTTAATTTTTTTTATAGTATTTGTGGGTGGGGCTGGGGTTTTTTCCAGGGTCTGCACGTGCAAAAATGGGTGGGGCTTGAGTTCCGTGTCAATGTCACGCCAACACAGCTAGAGATTAGTTACCCCGACAATTCACTTAAACCAGTAGACTCTTTTTAGATGAATCAATAGTTTTAAACATGGCACACTTTCAGATTTAAGCCTTGGCTGGATATTTCGCTTCAGTTACAGCTGAGTTACACACTGCATGGAAGGTCATTTTCAAAAACCCATAATAGAAGCTCTTTAAATTATTATTATTGTTGCATTGAATGTTTGCTGTATTGCTTCACAATAAATACCACTTGATTTGGGACAGTGTATGTAGGCACATGTCAATATGCCAGGACTTTGTGGATTTAACAACAAAATTAATAATAAATAAGAAAAATGATAAGCACATTTGTACAAAAATGATACATACATATGTACAGTATAACCCCAACTCCTATAAAACGGATTAAATATAATACTAGATCCAGTATACCTGTTTATAATTCATTTTAATTAAATTAGACAATTTTATCGTACATTTAATACATACAAATAATATTGCTATATATTACAAATCACTGCTATAGGAGAGAAACCTTGTTTGTCCATAAACCACTACCTCACTGGAAATGAGAATAACTTTTTAAAATAATTCAACACTGCCTCAAAGTTGGTATTTTGACATGTGGTCCAAAACTTGCATCAAACCTAAATGGAGTAACCAGGCTTTTGACCAGCAAATGTGTCATTAGAGCAGTCATTAGTGCATCATATTACCAGTTATAAAGTTTATGGTAGATATATGGGCGCTCAGTTTTTCCTGTCCTTGAATGCCTTTGGCACAAATCTTATATTATAAAAGATGCTAAAATTTAAGTTAGTCTGGCCCATGACTGGACAGCAAATCCTCTTCTTTCTACTCAGTCATTGGTTTTTTGTTTCTTGAGTGAAAGCACTTCATTATTTGATCTTTATAAAAGACAGAACAAACTTTGCACCCACTTTATTCATGATCATGGCAGGGCACAAACTATTGGTTATATATTTATTAAACCCAGTGTAAAAGAGTATCCACTTCGGCGCCAGTGGTGTAGTGGTTAGTGCGTCTACACATGCACTCCGGTGCTCACGGCGACCCGAGTTCGATTCCCGCCTCGCGGTCCTATGCCGATTCTTCCCCTCTCTCTGCTTCCCATGCTTTCCTGTCAATACCTTATTCTCCGCTTATGAGCGAGCGCAACCATTTGAATCTTTTTGGCTCGAAACTTCCGGTCTCATTCACTTCCATTCATTTTAGAGGTAAAAAACAGCTCGTTATGCTGCTTGATGTTGCAAACTGATCTTTTCGTATAATATTATTTGACTTTGTCTGTATAGTCATGCAAACACTTGTTTGTAGAGCGAGTAGTTTGATCGTTTTCTGCCGTTTATTATTTCTAGTCATTTCTCCCATAGGCAACTGAATCGGAAGTCCTAAAACAGTCGCAAAAACGAGCGCACTTCCGCGTTGTAGAATAAGGTCAATACTGTCCTATACAATAAAGGTGAAAAGCCCTAAAAAATTATTATTAAAAAAAAAAAAGTTTCCACACAAGCCCAAAGTTTCAATCCACCACTGACAAATTATTTTAAAAAATACTATAGGGAATGACGCACAGTGTTGGAGCAGAAAGAAGCTACCATTTAGACACACATGAATGTGTTTGACGTTTGGGGAGATCATCTGCATTTTCTAGTCCTCACACCTCCCAGCTGGCACTGGACAGAAGGAGCTGGGCTGGTGTGTAGGGGGGTATATGGAAAGGGTGGTGCCGGTGCTGGCAGGGTGGGCTGGTCTAAAGGGTTGAGTGCTGGTGGTTCGATACCATCCCCCCACCCCGAGTCCCACACAAAGGCCCAGTAAGAGGGTCTGAGGCAGTACAACCCTGCCAAAGCTTTGAGTCTGTCACATGTCCACTCGTCCCCCTGCCAAAAGCAGTCTAGAGAGGCGGCTTGGCTACGACAGCCACCAGCCCTTGACAGTTTTGTTAATGGCGAGGTAGTGTGGTGTCCCAGCTGCCTCATCACCTTTGCTTCCCTCCACACTCAACTAAAAGGGTCCACTTTCCTGCAGCCCGGCCAATCAGCAGAGCACAGATTCAATCAGCTTACTGCAGCACTCGCTGCTCAAGGTATCGACTTTGGTGTGAGTTTACACAGCACGGCAGTTGTTTTTGTACGCAATTTTATTGCATACTAAAGCGCATCACGCTTCCCAATAACAGTCGCCGTCAAACAGTAGGTTAAAAATGCACTAATGACTTGCATTTCAATTGAAACACAATAAAAATGATTTTTTTTTCTCTTCCAACAAGTATGAAGCCACTTCATAAATATGGATGAAATCATTAATACAGCATGCTTTGGGGAAGGTTAACAAAGTGTTCCAATCGGAACCGACACCAGAATGCAAAACTAACTAGATAATTACGACTTCGACAGAAAGGCTCACCGCAGACAGTACAGCCCCGAGGCTAGGCCCGGAATGCAGGCAAGTATAAATTTGGTGGCTTGTTCTAAGCAGAGCCCAGAGCTCTATAAAACCTGCACTGTTTTACAGTATCAGCTGACTGCGTACTGTAAATCTGTCAGGGGCTGCGGCTCTATAGGTATCCTGTGACGAGAAGTGGCTGCCTACAAACCCGCCATTATCCCGTCATTATAACTATCAAACACATGATAGCCATGAGAGAGCGTAGCTACACATGCTCATGAACACTTAATCGCTGGGAGACCCAGAAGGCGCAAGGCAAGGGGGGGAGGAGAGGCCTGTACAGGCACCTATGGAGTCATATATTCATACAGCACGGCGTTTCATTCAGCTGTGCAGATTAAATGACTGACACAATCAAACAGCATTACTCATTCCTCTTTCTTTGGCCTTGAACAATGCAGAAATGCAAAGTCTTGGTGTCAAAGCAGCTTGGTGAGGAGGTGTTTCATTTCAGGCATAGGGGAGAGTCAACACACGCGGAAAACTTACAAGGCGCTTGTAAAAGCCGAGAAGTCTGGTATATGTATTCAGGATACAGCGATTGCCCATTGAAAAACAGATGTTTAGCAGGAATCCGAGGACCCTGAGCTCTGAATAAAAGCCCCCCAGCAGCCACTGCCTACTCGTTTTCTTTCTGCATATATATCTTGCCGCTGCAACATCTGCGATCACAGTTTGTCTTTAACCCTGCTTGGCATTTCAATTATGATTACAGTGTATGCCTGTGACTTATTAGAATGCAAGGCTTCATTAGCAGAAGTAGAACACCTCTGCAGCTTCATTAGATTAATCATTCACTTCTAAAGAGTCGTTTAATTTTTAGGAGCATGATTTGGTGGGGGAGAGGAGGGGCGATGTGGAGGAGTTCTGAGAGAGAGAAAGAGAGCAAGTGAGGATTCGGGAGGTGTGGGGTATAAATTAGCCTTCCCGCCTCACTCTCAGGCACTTATCTCTGCATAGCTATCTGCTGGTGTGAATACATATATGCCTGAGGGACCGAGAGGGACCGAACGCCTGTTCACTTTGATCTGAATATCAACTGTCAGAGCTATTCTCATAATTAACCCATCAAGACACATCACAACTGGATCCTTGAGTCCAGACAGAGAAAGGCAAGAGCCCTTGTGGGAATAAAGAGGCTTTTTTTTTTTCCTGTGCGCATCTCTCCTGCAGACAGGTGCTGTGGTTTTGGGGGCCAGAGGGGCTCGCAGAGACTGTTAGGAGCAGCTGCCGTGGGATGTGTGCTCCCATGTTGCCGTTTCCCCCACTGGCGCTAACTTGCTCCAGCTAAATTGCGTAGGGGGCTTTTAATCACTTCCCCAAACACAGCCTCTAATCACCACTAAAAGGTTGATCGTTCCCAAGGAGGAGAGAAGGGAGAGGCGTTGTGGGAGTCTACAGAGGTGCTAATGGAGAGGTTAATACTGTGATACTGGATTTCAGGGCTTGTTGAAGGCAATTTGTAACTGAGATTGAATGTATAAAGCGAGACGGGTCAAGACTGTGGTTTTGGAGTGTTGGCCGGCTTCAACAACACAGTCATTCTTAATTGCTTAATAGGAAAAGTTCACTCCAAAACGAAAATTGTTGTATTATTTAATTAGCTTCACGTCATTTTAAAACCAGGCAAGCTAAAGAGAAACTTGCTGCTTAAGTTTTGAACAAAATGATAACATGGGCCTACTTTGGGGTTCACAATAAAAAGGTGATTTTATATATACAAAAATCATATTAAACAAAGTAAAGTGGAAAAAAATGTTAATGTAAATATAAAATATTAATTCAGTTTAGAGTTAAGGGTGGCACGATGGCTCAGTGGTTAGCACTGTTGCCTCACAGCAAGAAGGTCGCTGGTTCAAGTCCCGGTTGGGTCAGTTGGTATTTCTGTGTGGAGTTTGCATGTTCTCCTCGTGTTCTCCTCACGTGGGTTTCCTCCAGCTGCTCAGGTTTCCCCCACAGTCCAAAGACATCCGGTACAGGTGAAGTGAATAAACTAAATTGGCTGTAGTGTATGTTTGTCAATGTGAGAGAATATGGGTGTTTCCCAGTACTGGGTTGCAGCTGGAAGGGTATCCGCTGTGTAAAACGTGCTGGATAAGTTGGCGGTTCATTCTGCTGTGTTGACCCCTGATGAATGAAGGGACTAAGCGAAGGAAAATGAATGAAGGAATGAATGTAGCACAAGACGACAATGTGAAATATAATTCTATAATTATAATCCAACTATAACTAAAACTTAAAGAAATACAGTCCACTATGTAGGATTTGGGGAAAATATCTAACTGCAATATTTTTGACAGATATTGCGATTTGATTTGAGATTTCATTTTGTAGTCAAGCTTCAGCTCAATAATCAGTAAGTCATGGCAACAGTTCTACTACAGCTCTTTAAAATGACCTGTTTTTGTTTGGTGTCTGTCTGTCAAAATATTCTCAAACTACCAATGCTGTTTTTCTTTGATATTAATTTGTCTATAAATGCTTCTGAAGCAGCAGACGCCATTATTCCACCTGCTTTCCTGTTTGTTTTGCAATTCTGATTGGGCAGAACAAAAGTGTGCTCACTCAATTGGCTAGTAAAACTATCACACACAGCCGGCAGTCACATGTTTGCTCTGGGCAGGGGAAATGAAATAATACATGTATATTTCATAATCACAGCCTTTTGTGATTAATTAATCGAATGTTTCAAATTGCGATTTCATTTCGATTAATCACACAGCTCTACCTATATGTTCACCTGTAAAGTTACATTATTTTCCTAAAGTTAAATAATTTATAGTTTACTTTAAAACATTTGATGACTAACATGAAGCAGTTAGAGTGCATATTCATGCATTTCCTAAACAAAACCAAAAATGGCTAAAACTACCATTTCTCTTTTAATATCGACTAAATCCAACAAAAGTAGAATTTATCCCTGAATACTACTTTTAATAATAAAAATAAAATAATAATAATAATAACAATAATAATAATTCCTTACATTTATATAGCGCTTTTTCTAAACACTCAAAGAGCTTAACACATTTTTTAAGGGGAATCTCCTCATCCACCACCAATGTGCAGCATCCACCTGGACGACGTGACGGCAGCCATATTTCGCCAGACCGCACACCACACACCAGCTGATTGGTGGAAAAAGACAGTGTGATGAAGCCAATTATGATATGAGGATGGTTAAGTGGCCATGATGGACAGAGGTCAGTGGTCAAATTTGGCCAGGATGCGTTTTTCGAAGGATATCCTGGGATTTTTAAGGACCACAGAAAGTCAGGACCTCAGTTTAACATCTCATCCAAAAGACGGTGCTTACTGAGCATTACAGAGTCCGAATCAATATACTGAGGCGTTAGGACCCACACAGACTGCAGGTTAAACGCCCCCTGCTGGCCTCACTGACACCACTTCCGGCAGCAACCTAGCTTTTTCTTTAAAGGAGTACTAAAGTTTTGTTTATTTTTAAAGACAACAGGTGCGTCCCAAATTGCATCCTTATGCACTATTCTACGCCATTTTGTAGTATAAACAGTGTAAGTAGTGTGACCACAGTGAAAATTCTAAAAATAAGTGCATTTTAATTACCCGGATAATGCATTTATTTAACCATTAAAATAACCCGCCTCCCTATGGTGAATGCGGTTATACTCATGGCAGGTATTATTTGGTAGTTTGATCATTTATTTCACTAATTTGGCAAATGTCAAACATCATCAGGGAAATGGTGTTCCATTTGGGATGACACTACATACATATACTATGCTGTTGAGTGTGTAAGTGTAAAAGTACATAGTGCATGGTGTATAGTGTGCCATTTAGTACGCAGCTATGGTTCACTCAAAAATGTATATTCTCTCATTAGTGTACTCAACCTTTTCTTGTGTTAAAGGAAATATACAGAAGATTGCTGAAAAAAAAAAACAGCCATTGACTATTTTTTGTTCCTATATGGATGTCAGTGGCTGCTATTCAACATTTCTCTGAATATCTCATGTTGTGTTCAACAGAAAAAGTTGAGAACCACTTGAGTGTGAGTAAATGTTAATTTTTGGGTGAGTTATCCCTTTAACATTCACTATAGGAATAAAAACTGTTGATCCAAGTAAATCAATCTAATTTAGAAGAACATGAGGATGACTAAAGGACTTTAGCCATTTTGAGTAAATTATAGCTCCAATGTAAAGTGAGCAGACTGCACAGTCCCTCACCGAGGTCTCAGACACACATTAGCATATTCATGCCATTGACTACTTGCTACTCAATAACTGTATTTGATCAGAGGGGAGTGTAATGAAGGTTTTAAGCGTAAAAACATAATAAGCACAAGCTTAATTAAGCTTAACCATAATATCCCTCCTTTCACTAGAAGCCATCAGTTCACGAAAGCCATAATGTAGCTGTCAGCGATTATCATAGGAGATGTTCTCTTTTAATAATGATGAAAGCAGGCGGAAAGAAAAAAAAAAAACTCTGCCTTATTAGGGTGTCCAATTCTGTGTCCATATTAAAGCTAATAAAACAGCTCCTTCATTGTAATCTGTAGGAGGAACAGCAGCCAATAGAACATCAATTACCCTGCGGCGGATTCAACATCTAAGGGTATTTAAGTAAAACAGATGAGGATCGGATCACACTGCGAGCCAGATCTAATGCCGGCTCAATACAGAGAGAAAATAACACACTCTTATCTACCTTCTTGAGATGTAAATTGATTTATTAACAAGGCATCTCTTTGAAGCAAGGGAAATGGATTGATGCTAAGCAGACGTGTTTGATTTTCACTTTCATAAAGCGTGTAGATTTTCACGAGATGTAGAGCTGTATTGTAAAAACACTCTTCCTTCACACTTCTGAATGTTGCCACATTGTTTAAGATGTGAGAAAAATATTATCTTTACAAAGGTACAGCATGTCTGGCAGCAGAGTTCCTCAGATAATCACACACAGCTTATTGGTAGTTTGTATTGAAGAACAGGCTTCCTGGGATTTTCTGAGAGATTCAGATAGCCTAAAACCACAATCATGCATATCATTAGCCGACTTTCCATCCATGTATTTAACGCAGATTTTGGGTTATTAAAAACCTACTGGGTGGAAATATCAATATATTGAAATCGATATACAAGAAATAACCGTTCTTAAATGCTAAATGTGCCTTAATGTATATACTTGCTTGTGGAGGAGACTCTGTATAATGCAGAATCTCATGTCAGATGAACAAATCAAAAGTTCATACATTGAAGTCTGTGAATAAGTGGTGCATTTCCATCTATTACACACACTCAACCTGTCTGCATTATGAGCGTGTTGCTCTAAGGGTCACTTTACTAACATTATACAGTTTTATGTGAGATGAACTATCATTAAATAATGCTCACGTGGATTTCAACACGGTGCTCATGGTGCCTTCACAACTACAAAACTTTGGGTTTGAAAAAGAAACTGACAGAAATATATTACTGTTTTTACAGTAGGATTTAGTTCTCAATGACTTCATAATATGAATGATTAAAAAAATGTTTAACAATTACACAGCTATTCTTCAGAAAACAAAAGAAGCATGAAGTTTGTTGATAAATAATGTTAACTTTTGTTAAGCTCTTAATAAATTGTCTCTAAACTGAATATGGTTTTTTATTTTAAATAACTGGCCATGATTTTTATAAAAAAAATTATTAATCCTTTTAATTTAAAGCTTAAAAATAGAAAAAACTGAAAATGTAAGCAAAAAAAAAAACATGCATACATAAGTATGTCTATGAATGAATTAATACATTTTAAAAAATAAAAAAATTAATAAACTATATTTACACTACCAGTCAAAAGTTTGGTGTCAGTATGAATTTTAAATGTGTTAAAATAAGCTTCTCCTACTCACCAAGGCTGCATTTATTTAATAAAAAATACAGTACAAATTGTGAAATGTTATTGCACTATAAAATAACTGTTCAAAAGTGGTTTATAATTTAATTTAATAATTTATTCCAGTAATTTTAAAGATTCAGCTTCATTACTCCTTCAGAGTCGCATGATCCTTCAGAAATCACTCAAATATTAATTATTATTATTATTATTATTATTAGGGGCGATGCGGTGGCGCAGCAGGTAGTGCTGTCGCCACATAGCAAGAAGGTCGCTGGTTGGCATTTCTGTTGGAATTTGCATGTCCTCCCCGTGTTCGCGTGGGTTTCCTCTGGGTGCTCCGCTTTCTCCCACAAGTCCAAAGACATGTGCTAGGAGGTGAATTAGGTAAGCTAAAGTTGTCAGTAGTGTATGTGTGTGAATGAGAGTGTGTGGGTGTTTCCCAGTTATGGGTTGCAGCTGGAAGGGCATCCGCTGTGTAAGATGGATAATTTGGTGGTTTATTCTGCTGTGGTGACCCCAGATTAATTAATGAATTATTATTATTATTAATGATGATAGTAATAAAAGCAAAATGAATGGAGTAATAAACTCATTTAAACGACATACAATAAAAAAGCAGTTATTTAAAATTGTAATAAATATTTAACAACTTAATTTTTTTTACATTTAATAAATGCTGCCTTGATGAACAGATTAATTCCCTTAAAAAAAAAAACATGAAAAAATAAAACTGACCCCAAACCTTTGACCGGTAATGTAAAAAAACAATATTAGGGGTGTCCAAACTCGGTCCTGGAGGGCTGGTCTCCTGGAGAGTTTAGCGCTAAACCTAATCAAACACACCTAAACCAGCTAACAAAACTCTTACTAAATATACTAAAAACGTTCTGGCAGGTGTGTTGAAGCAAGTTGGAGCTGAACTCAGCAGGACTCGGGCCTTCCAGGACTGAGTTTGAATTATATGAATAAGAAAAAAACAAAAAAAACATACAGTTGAAGTCAGAATTATTAGCCCCCCCTTGAACTATTTTTCTCTTTTGAATATTTCCCAAATGATGTCTAACAGAGCAAGAAAATTTTCACAGTATGTCTGATAATATTTTTTCTTCTGGAGAAAATCTTATTTGTTTTATTTTGGCTAGAATAAAAGCAGTTTTTTCAATTTTTAAAAAACATTTTAAGGTCAAAATTATTAGCCTCTTTAAGCTACATATTTTTTTTTGATAGTCAACAAAATAAACCATCGTTATACAATAACTTGCCTAATTACCCTGAACTGCCTAGTTAACCTTATTAACCTAGTTAAGTCTTTAAATGTGTTTAAGCTGTCTAAGGTGTCTTGAAATATATCTAGTCAAATATTATTTACTGTCATCATGGCAAAGATAAAATAAATCAGTAATTAGAAATGAGTTATTAAAACTATTATGTTTAGAATATATATATATATTAGAAATGAGTTATTAAAACTATTATGTTAAGAATATATATATATATTAGAAATGAGTTATTAAAACTATTATGTTAAGAATATATATATATATATATATATATATATATATATATATATATATATATATATATATATATATATATATATATATATATATATATATATTAGAAAGGAGTTATTAAAACTATTATGTTTAGAATATATATATTTATATATTAGAAATGAGTTATTAAAACTATTATGTTAAGAATATATATATATATATATATATATATATATATATATATATATATATTAGAAAGGAGTTATTAAAACTATTATGTTTAGAAATGTGTTGAAAAAAAATCTTCTCACCGTTAAACAGAAGTTGGGGAAAAAATAAACAGAAATAATTCAGGGGGGCTAATAATTTTGACTTCAATTGTATATAAAAACACCAAAATTTATTATAAATAATTTGTTTTGTAAATATTTTACATATAAGACTTGAAATAATAACTGCTCAGAAGATTTTTTTTTCGGCTAATCGCAAGCAAACAGAACTCTTTATAGCCTTTTATTTTATTCAATAAATTACTTCAGCGGCTACAATTCTCATTTCTATTTTACACCCAATAAGTGACAATTTAGATCATCTGAATAGAGTACTGCAATTTGCTTTAGCTATATTCTGAATATTTGCACAAAAATGGAACCCACCTTTCATAGCTTTATTACTTCATTATCCAATAAAATAAAAAACCTCAGCTTTCACTCTAGCTATGAGTTGGTGTACGATGATTACTGCTGATAAATGATGGGGGAGCACATCTGTGATGTCGCGAACCGCATAAACAGAGAATCAGTCTGCAGATAAGCAGATGTGGAAACTCAGCTGATGTGCGGAGGCGTGTATGAATAAGATCGAAAAACACCACAGTCAAAAAAAAACAGCAAATGAAGACCCGCTTCTTGGTACGTTTGGGGCCTGAAAACTAGAGCGCTCTCTCGATTTCTCTCCATCCTGTCACTAAATGCTTACATTTCAGCTGCCATACTCGGTGGAGATGTTTATTTCTGAAGCCAAATCAGGGTAAAGACTCGTATGTCAAAGATTCCCTTTGCTCTGAGCCCTAAATCAACATGACGTGTGTGAAATCAGTGAAGAGGTACTCGCAGTGTGTGACAGTGCTTGCCATTTATATATTTACTCTGTGCGATGCAAGCACTCGCCCCCTCCTCTATCTCTATGGCTCACGAACTGCTCCTCCTCTTCTCTCTCTCTCTTTCTCTCTCTCTCTAACTTACTCTCTGCTGCCAGAATCTGCTTTGCATTCCAGTCACGTCGATCGCACCTTGAGTGATCCTGGAAGACAATTATTCATACTGAGACGAAACACATTCAGGCGGATAGCACTGCATTTGAAAAAAGATAAGCCACTTCAATTATTTAAGCATGCTGTTCCTAAACTCACATTTACTTTGCTTATGAATTCACATTTAACCCCCCCCCCCTCTACACTTGTGAATATGAGACGAGGAACACTACTATTACATTAGCATTTCCCTGCTATTCAAAGAGAGATAACTCGTATTGTTTTGACGCGTTATGTGCAAACAAGGCCAATCAGTGTTTCCACATTCTGAGACTAAAAGGGGAAGGTGATCCAGTATTTATGAGCGGATGCGGCGCGTGGTATAATTGAGCGTAATACGGCGGCGGATCCTCACACAGACTAATGAAGCTAACAAGGTGGGTTCTTCAACAAAGGCACCTGCCCAGTACAGCCACAGAATTGAAAGCAGCCCCTGAGGATTTCTTTCTGTCCTCCCAAGAGCATTCTCAAAATTCAATAAATAACATCTGTAGGCGATGTTGGGTGCAGACCTGGGAGGAATGCGTCATAACAGGAAAGGAGGGGGACAAGAGAGAGAGAGAGCAAGAGAGAGAGAGGAGAATGTGTGAGAGTAGGGGAGAAAATGTGTTTGTGTGTGTGTGTGCAAGTGTGTGTGTGTGTGAGAAAGAGAGAGAGAGAGAGAGCGAGTGTGTGAGCCGGAGTGCTGGCTGAACAAAGAAACCATGACGACTGCCAGGTTGCCATGGCGACCACTGCAAGGGGGCCAAGAGAGTATAATAGCACATCAATCACTGTCCGAAAAAGAACTTCATTATCAGCTGAAAAATAATCCTTTAGGATCTGTTTAGTGTGTGATCCTCCATCCACTCACCTCGAAGCCTCGCTCCCGTGCAAACGCAGCGGCCTCCTGCAAAACAAAGCACACATGCCGCCTTAATTAACGGGAGCTTAGTGTAGCAATCATATTATTTCATTAAGGACACATTTCAAAGCGAGGTGTTAGACTTTGCAGTGAAGGATATACATTATGTAACCTTCTGTTTTTCATCCAAAAGCTATGAAAGACATGTTATTCTTGAAAAATGTTATTTGATGAAATTAAGGTCAATTAATACATTTAATAAACATGTAATTGGCTATATACATATAAAAACATAAACATACACACACACATACAGATATTAAGGTCTGCAGACCATCATGAGACCAGTGTATTTCTAGCTGCTTTTATAAGCTGGGTGTGAAACTAAAACTGAACTTGCAAAGTTTTTATACTTTCTATTGCAATCAAATTAATATACATCATAAGTACATGTAATGCTTGTGTAACCCTGCCGGTCCTACTTTCACCCATCCTGGTTTGAGCTGGGATCGAACCGGCGATTCTTTGTATGGGAGTTGGTTGCTCTACCAAGGAGGCTAAAGCCCATAGCATTTGTCGCTTGAGAACCTTTAGAGGTCAAATGAGGGACCTCACTGCCATTCGGGTCACGGCACCAACTTAACCCCACTGGTCCTACATCACCCAACCTGCTCTGAGCTGGAATCAAACCGGCGACCTTCTGCATAACAGTCGGTTGCTCTACTGAGGAGGCTAAAGACCATAGCGTCTGTCGCTAGAGCACCTTTAGAGGTCAGAGGAGTGAGGTTGTATCTGCACAGCACTTCACTAGCTGGCTTCTGTCACACTCACCCCCCAAACCTCACTCCCATCCAGGTCACGGCACCAAATCAACCCTGCCGGTCCCACACCACCCAACCTGCTCTGAACTGGCATTGAACCGGCGACATTCTGCATAGGAGTCGGTTGCTCTACCGAGGAGGCCAAAGACCATAGCGTCTGTTCCTAGAGCATCTTTAGAGGTCAGAGGAGTGAGGTTCTACCTGCACAGCACTTCACTAGCTGGCCTCTGTCCCACTTGGGTATAATATAACCAGGTAGGTGGCATTGGTCAAAGTATAAGCAGGTAGGTGGCAATACTCAAAGAACCAATATACTCAAAGTACTTTTTCGCTCTTTATTTACATCCCCCATATGTGTATACATGATGGCCACAGTGCAGGGCTTGTAACATCATAACATCATAATATTTTGTCATCATAATATCATGCACACGTACGAAATGATACTATCACAGAATGGCATGGGTGCATGTGAACATGTAAGTTAAAAGAGGTATACCTAAAGTTAAAAAGTAAAGACTGTATCCTTTGGACTATTGGAAAGCATACAACTAAATCAGATCGGTGAGAAAGCAGCAGTTAGGAAAACATCTGATTATAAAAATGTAGATGCTCACAAAAAGGTTAATCTACAAATAATCATTTGGATTGCTTCACAAGGCTGCACAACGAACATTAATCTTCTACAATCAGAATGAGAAAAAGGAGAAGGCAGTATATTTAGTTCTACGGTTATTATATTATTACACTGAATGGCTATTAACTGTGAACAGACAGTGCCAGTCAATGCATTAGATAAAAAATTGAAGATAAAGTTGTTTGTCATATGTTCAAAGCAAGCTATAACAACTAAACACCTTTTTCCTACTAAAATTCATTTACCTTTATAAGACTTTCAGGTAAATATTCATGACAATGTTTCATGTAATGTCTATGAATACATATTAAATAAATGGAATTCCAATTACATTCAAATTACAGCATACAGTAAAATACATGACAACCTCTGTAATTTATTATACGAAACAAAATGTATTTAGATAATGCTTACACATCACTTAAATTAAGTGAGAGCATGCGATCGACAAAGAACAGAAACGAAGGGCCTGCAAAAAAACTCTACCCCCTTAAGCATCATTTATATGCAAAAAAAACATAATAATAATTGAAAAACTACTGAAAACCATTGATAGGACTAAACGCCTTGTAGAATTAATTAAATTTATATTGAAAAATATTTGAGTGTACATATCTGTTAAACTGATTTCCATGACTTTTCCAAAACGTTTATTTGTTTTTCCAAAATGCCATGTCAAAAATGCCACGAATTTTCTAGGTTTTTCCAAGTCTGTACAATCCATGTTTTTTAGTCCAAACTTTTTATATAAGCCCCAATAAACTGCATACCATTATATTTCATACACATTAAAAAAAAAAAAGGACCTCACACTCACGTAGCATATGCCAATTGGTGACTTTGTGTAAATATTTAACTAAAAATCTAACTATACATGCCACTATAAATGATGTTACTGATGCTGACGCCATACAAATGCTACTTCAATAAAATATCTCAACTTGCCCTGAAACTCAACCCCAAGACATATCCTCAAACTTGTTCAGATGAATAAAACAGCTTTATTTCAGATAATAAAAGAGCTCTGTGAGGGTTAAAAGACTCCAATTATGTGAGTCGAGATTCGCCCTTTGCTCGCCTGAACAGCTCTGGGGACCAGTTGTGACAACCTCTGCCTTTAGAGAGGAAAGAGGGGGTGGAAAGAATCACTGCTTCATGGATGTAAAGGGGGCCAAGACCACCTGCAGTCAGTCTGTCTGTCACAGGCACTGCATAATAGACCCGAGACATGTACATTCATCTATAATAGACATCTGACATCACTCAGAGCGCTCCAACCTGGCATTTAGCTGTTTGTATTTGGTTCCAGTCAGAAGATTTTCCCTTTTATGGGTCACAAAGCCACAGCTACACCCATGTTTGTGTTCACTGCACGGAGGTCAAATACACCAAGGTTAATCTTTGCGCCATAAAGTTGGGGGAAAACTGCAGTCCCCATGGAGATAGCCCAACCACTAGGTTTCATGACACCAATTACAGCTCAATGATCTGATAATGCAGCCATCCAGAAGCCAAGGTGAGCCACTCTTTTATTAAGAGTGATTAAGCAGCATTATTTCAAGATTAGCTACAGGAATTAGAGTTAATGCAACCCCACTGGAAAACCGTAATAGACTCTCTTGACTAGGCAAGAATACGGAAATGCTGGACTTATAATAAATCTACACTTTAAAAGTCAGTCAATTAGGACAACAGTCTAACCAGGATGATAACCACAGTGTTATAATTAGGTGGAAAATACAGAGACAGAACAAAATGACAGGAAACCATCTTATTTTATTCTGCAAGGAGATTAAATATGTGAAAGCCGTGATCGCAAACGAATTTGTGCTCCAGCATCTTCTACTCACACAATGGAAAATACACATTTTGCATTTTTATTTGGAATAAACTAAACCCTAGAAAATGACAATCTAGGGCTGGGCGATAAAATCGATATTGGTATTTATTGACGAACACCATTGTCAATATTGATAATAAAAAAAGTTCAGTGAGGTATAAAAGGATGTAAGGATGTCGCCAAAGTGGCTTTTTGGTTTCTTTTCTTGTGCATCCCAGCCACTAGCTCCCTATCTGAAAGATTTTTTAGGGGTAATAATCATTCAACTTCACAATTTCTAATGTTGCAGTATGTATTTGAATAATGATGGTTGGTTTCTTTACTTGAAAGCTCAGATTTGATTATCATAATTTGTTTTGCTTACAGAGTTTGAGGTTTAATGTATCACACTTACTTATTAATTATTAATCACACCTTACACCTTATAGATGTTGATCTACCTTTAACATTGCACACATTTTGTACCATTTTATTGATCAAGTTTGATCAAGAGTCTCTTTAACATTTTTGTTTATTATAAAGACGAGGTATTTTGTTTAAATATTTGTTTTTGACTATTTGAAACTATTTGCCTCAGTAATGTTGGTAAATTAAAATAAATGTTAAATGTTAATGTAAATAAATGTTAAATAATAAGAAAAAAATCCCAATATTCCTAAATGTATTGTTAAAAATATTAAATAATTATACATATCAATGATGTGAAACATGATATCGTGATAATTTCTTTTGTAATATCGCCCAGCCCTATGACAATCAACCTATAATGTGTTTGTGGCAGCTTTCAATAATATTTCAAATACTCAAAGAAGGAAAAATGGCATTGTATAGTCAGAACAGCTGGACCAAATCAAAATATTCTCCATCTCTCTTTAAAAAATATCTTCTAACTCATCAAATATCTCCATCTGCTTTGGGTGATTAAACAAGCTGCCTTCAAACTTGCATGTTTTTTTTTTTATTAGCAGAGGTATTGACTGGTAACAATAACCTATAAAACATTTAAAACAAAACCTATTCTGAGCTGAGGTTGTTAAAGCGATAGTTCATCCAATTTTGTAGTGAATTCTCCCAGAAAGAAACTTAATAACGTTTGGAACAAGTGGAGGGCAAGTAAATGATTATAGTTTTCATTTATGGGTCAAGTATCCTTATAATCAATATTTTTTCCTTTATTAAAGTGATTAGTGCACAAAATCCCAATCCCAATTCTACCTGTTAGCCCTTCCCCTTACCCCTAGCTTTGCACGTTCACGTGAAGAGGTCGGGGTGTCCCAATTCTTTTTAGCTTGAAGACAAGGGGAAGGGCTAGATAGCCCTTGGACCTGAGTTTTTCCAGTACCACACTCGAAAGCAAGGGCTACGAAAATTTCCAAGAATACACCATCTACAACGCCAGCCTGGCTGAACACGGAAATCAGGAGATGCACAAATTTGTATTTTTTGTCATTATTATGAAGTTTGACAACAAACAAGTATATGTTTTAATACAATTAAAACGCTGTTCATGTTTTACCGCCAATCTTTTTAATTTTTTTTTTTACTATAATCCATAATATTGACATATGACATATGATCACGTGTGCAGGCGTTGAGGTGGTGTCCCATTTCTTTGGGTTAAAATTTGAAGCCTTTCCACTTCACACTGTTTCAAGGTCCAAAAGGAAGGAGTAGGGGAAGGGGTAAACATTTTTAATTGGGATTGGGCCTTACTGTTAAAAGAAAACACATTATCCACCATGATCCACATCTCCACCAATTAGAGAATCCCAAAGAACAAGTCAAAAGGTCTCAGTGCCTGGCCAATACCACGAGACACTGCAAATGACACAGTCTCTCAATTCTCTAAAAATACTCACATATTTGTTTTATTTTTTAAATTTGATTATGTCCTTTGCAATGAATCACAAGATTCCTGTTCTTTTCACATTAAAGCTGTCAAGCACACACATTCTTGAGTATGTCTTTGTCATGTGTTCATATCCTTATTTTTGGCTTCACTTTAAAATCTGTAATGTTATGATTCACTTCACAGCTGTTGGTTTAGTCCTTCACTTCTTTAATAAAGTTTTTTCAAACCCCAATGGGTGAAAAAGTGGAAAAATAGGCACGTAACGCACCACTGCATTCGGAGAGCCAAAAGTTGTCATGTCAGGCAACTGAAACAAATGAGCTGAAATGTTTTGAAGACAGCACCGACCCACAGTGTTTATTCTATTCCTGAATTAAACAACTGGGAAAGTACAGTACACGACATTTGTTTTAACTCAAGTAACCCTAAACAGTCTCAGGAATAGCACAAAAAGAGATGATGAAAGAAGATGGACAGAGAAGAATAAAGGTGGTACGGTGGAGGTGAGGAGTGTCAGGGTGAGCACACGGTGACATCTGCTCTGGGTTAGAAATGTGGCTCTGACAGAGCAGGCCGGGGAGTTCGTGAGGGCCAACCACACTGGTTATTTACTTCAGCGCCCACTTTCATCTCCATCCTGTGCGGTTATTCTTGTTGTGATGAAGCTCAGAGCAGAAAATGAAGAGATGAAGAGAGTATTTCTCTTTGTGAAGCGGGCCAGGGGGTTGCAAGTGGAAAAGGCCTAAAGGGCACAGTTCAACAAAATGTACAGTCTGAGGGACGGGCCGAGCTCTGAAATCAAGGAAGGAAGAGAAAAATAACACTGACACACAAAAAAAGAGAACCAATTTAACCACACGGTCATAAGATGCTATTTTTCCCCACATAGTTTTACGCTGGTGACACAAACACTGCTGCAACCAGACAGAAAGAAAAACAAAGACGCAACTGTTGGTTGCTGATGAGGCCAATCACAGAGCAATTTCATTACGCTGTCTCAAAAGTCTCACAGATTCTTGCATGAGTCAGGTCTGTATGGCCACAGGCTTTGACTGTACCGGGGCAGTGGCTGAGGGGGCCGGCAGATGGTTATTGATACAGTAATCTGGGCAGGGGAAGGGGAAGATTAGAGAGAAGAAAGCCAGCACTGCTGAGGTGTTAAAGGTAGTCCCTTGAGAATGCAGCAGGCCAACTGGAGCGTGACGTGCAACCGACAACAAACCAATAGAGAGAGACAGACGGGACAGAGAAAGAGAGACGCTGAAAAAACGACAAACAAGCCACAGAAGACAGGCCCTTTTGGTGGAAATTTATCTAAAGCCACTAATCCTATACTTACCACCACCAGATTACAATTACTGCTAAAGAGCTGAGAGTAAGCGAAGCTTGTCCTAGACACCACTTCCATTACTGATGACATGCCGGCCAGATATAGTGGCAAACAAAGCTTAAAATCACATCAGGAAATGACCGATCGGCAGAGAATGACACGGGTACAGTGGTTAGATCGCTATAGTGCTAATCTGAAGGTCATTGACTGAGGCTGAAACTGTAAAAGGAGCATTAGATGTAGTTATTGAGACCACCCCACCAACTGTGACCTTAAGTAAGACACTTCAGAAACCCATGAAATGGTTTAACACAAGAACTACAGAGGCAGTCATATTGACTCTGACTTTTGCTAAATGTTAGCATTGCTATTTTATGAAATTTATAAAACACAAAAGAGCTCAGAGTATTTCTACACTGAATGGCTAGAACGGTCAAATAACCAAACGCCGCTTTGAATATGCATGCTTCGGTTGCCTAGCAATTTTCTGTTTTAAAAAAAAGATAACATTCTATTCAGTTAGAATGACAGAGAGAATGATCCCTATGGCCATCCTCAGAAGACATTTCCTCATTTTTTTGACAGGGCATTTCATCTGAAAAACAAACAAAACTATAAAACATATTCATAGGTTACATGTATACTGCTGAAAATTCAGCATTGCCACCACAGAAATGAATTAAACCGTTCTTTCAAAGTTGTAATAATTTCCACAATATTACTGTTTTGAGTGATTTTGATCAAATACATACTAAAGCATCAGTAACCTTTTTCAAAAACAGTGTAACTAGCCATGTAATAAGTTCACTGTTCTTGAAGCAGTTAAACTTGGTTTTGCTATTATTAGCAGAGATGGTATTGCTGCTATCAATAGCTACGTTTCCATCCACCTATTTTTATGCACATTTTGGATATGGGCATAAAAAATGGTTGATGGAAATGCGCATAAATACATATGCGCAAAACTGGAGGATAAACTTTCGATAAGAAAAGATGCGCATAAACTACGATGGAAACACTTTCACCGAACAAATTCCAGTGTGCGCATTAAAAAAGGCCATGTGATTTTGTTATAAGAGATCATGTGATGATTCAAATGTGTAAGAATGGACAAACCAGCAGGCTGAGCACATTGTAAAACATCTGAAATGTTGTTTAGGTCATTCTAAAATGCTTTAACCACTTCAGTATTAGTGTTACTTTATTAATAATTACCTCCAGAATAGTCAAGAGTGTCTGTGCTCCATGTCTCACGCCTTCAAGTGCCACCACGCATTCACTGCGTGTCAGGATTGCCTTTATTAAATGAAGAAAATATTTACGCAGCTTCTCCTTCTCCAAATTCTGTTTTTACTGTTGATATTTGGTGCCAGTTGATCAGGAAGTGTCGATTTCATTATCTTTGACTCGTTAAATGGAAACACTGCTTTATCTTTAATGCAATAATACAGTTTTGCACATAAAGTTAATTCGCATTTTTGGATGGAAACATAGCTAAAGACTCAAGCCTTTGATAAGCTTTAAAATTATGTTTTCATAATTTAGTACAGCCCACAAGAATATTTTACAGACAAAACCTAGGAAACTTCATGAAATGAAATTGGATGAGTAGGTATTTTATTCTAGCTAGATAAATATAGTAATATAGACAGAGAGATACAGAGAAAGTTGGACTTGCTGTAATGTTTATTGGTCCTTGTGGAAAAAAGTACTGGTTTGACCTGCAGAAAAACACTTGTTATTGAGTGCAGCGCTGTGTATCACTGTCACACTTGGGTTTATGATGCTTCATTTTAGATACCACTGAGATCTAAGCGGTTGAGAACTGCTACGGGCATGTTCTGTAATTCGGCGTGAGATGTGTTCTGCTGTCCTGGATGTGAGTGTGTGTTGATGCTGTTTAGAGCGTGTGGGATGATGGATGTTGATGTGGCTGCAGATGGCGTGTGTCCAGGTGGACCAAAGACTGCGGAGGCATTGCTTTTTCCTGCGGCTCAACTCCTCTAACTGATCCAGTCCCGCTGGTCCAAGTACAGCGAGTGTGTGACAATTCAGATGAGGTAGAACATATCTACAGGGCACGTCATTTATATACTGTATATATATATATATATATATATATATATATATATATATATATATTTTAAAAATATGTATATGTGTGTACCATATCTCAAACCAATAGAGCACCTTTGGGATGTGGTGGACCAGGAGATTCAATCAATCAATCAATGATTGTATCAATGAGATCAATCAATCAATCAATCAATCAATCAAATCAATCAAATCAAAAAGCATACACATTGTAAAAATGCTAGGTTCCACACAATCGATTTGTGTTGAGACAGCATGAAGGAATTATGGTAACTTATTAAATCTTACAAATTTAAGAAGATTGAACATAAAACATTTAAGTTGTTGCAAAAAACTCAACAACTGAAACTCTTGTGTAGTTTCAGCTAATTTAAATAAGTAATTTGAACAAATAGCAAACATTTTTGAGTGCATAGATAAGTGGCATTAGATGAAGATTACATTGCATCAATACAACTGATATTTTAGATTTATTATACATGTATGTATTTTTATATTTATTTTATGTTGTTATTTTTTCATAATTTTATTTAGAAATAATATAAAATAGGCTACTGGTAGTCCTACATTTAAACCTTAAAAAAAAAATCTAAACATATTTTAGTTCTAATAATTTCAGCTAAAAATGCTTTAAAGTTTCAATTTAACAGTATTCAGGGCAGGAAATGGAGAAAACTATAAGCACAAGAAGCCGTTTACGTCTTTGGTCTTGTAATTACATATGCATACACACTATATCGAAATGACCATAATTATGAGTTTTCGACTAGTAAAAAAGCATTCATGTCCTCAAAGCGATATGTTTAGACATTGATATTGTTGCCATAGAAAAGCATTATTCTAGAGTCTGAGGACATCAATAGCTCCGTCACATGCTGTCATCTCGAAATTACGATAATTACAACATGGCATGAACACAGCGCAGAACAAGCAGAAATTATACCGGCAGTTGTGTTTGAAGCTGCAGAAAAGAAACGAACCATTTAATTTAACTGTAAGGCTTAAATGAATTGTCGCATATGGCAAAATCGGACAATGCAAACATTCACTTTTATAGTACCAATCTAAATATTCATGCTTTTTGCTTTGATGTTAATTGCATTATATTAGTAATTGTGGACTTAAAGTTGCAGCACATTTCAGAAGTTGAAAAACTATTTATTAACTAAGCATGATGATGTTCTGATAATATGATTTGGTGTCACGTTACTTTATACAGTTAGAAAATTGAATAATAAAAAAAAAAACTTTCCACATGCTGTCATTTTGGGATGTTAATTTAACTTGTTTCTGGCAAAGTGAGTGGAGAGCTTAAAAAGGTGTCTCCTGCGTTTGATCTGCTCTCCGCCTTTTGATTCGGCTTGCAAGCTGAGAAAGCTCTGCCTGAGCTCTCCGCTGAGCACTTCAAACATGTCTTTGTTAAACAATGCATGAGAAGCAATCACTAGCTGTAATGATATCATTACCAGAATCATGAGTGCTGACTGCCATCTCTGCTGGCCTGTACGGCTCGGCCCGTTAGAGAGGTGGAGAAACAACAACAACAACAAAAACTAAAGCAAAAACACCCCCGCCCTGAGCACATGACATCTCCCTCAATGACAGCCTTATTAGCGCAATCCCAGTATGTTCACTTTCAAAGCCTGCCATTGTCCGCATTTCAACGCAGGAATGCAAGTTAGCACGTAAACAAGGTTGTGGGACTCTGAAAGAAACTCAAGCGGTAAATATCGAGACCGTACAAACACACACGCAAGAAGGACCAGAGAGTTGGTGTGTGTCTCAGAGTGGTCTGAGACACACACACACACACACACACACACACACACACACACACACACACACACACACACACACACACACACACACACACACACACACACACACACACACACACAAACACAAACACAAACAAAGATGAAGAATGACGCTCTGCTTCAGATGAGTCAACGATGCTTGTTGGAAGTAGTCATCTTCAGGAAAACATCCGCAAACAGGACAACAAACCCTACAGGATGAACTCAAACGCCTCAGAATCATTACATCATAAATGCTACTCTTACATCAGGACAATTATATTCCCATATTTTACAAATATTTAAATAGCCAACATATAAATTGTGTTAATTTAATGGATATTACTATCAATACTTATCATAAAATTTACTGCAATTTAAATAAATAAAAAATATATTATAAAATACTATTGCTGAATCCACGGTTTTAATGAAAATATTTTTATTAAAAATTAATTATAAAATATCTTTATTAATATTAAAGTCACAGCTAATACATAACAATAGCAATATACAATAATAATAACAATAATAATAATCATCATCATCATCGTCATCATCATGTGCACTTTTAATTGATTCAAATTTATATTTTAATTGATTCTATTTAAAAAGTGTATTAACACAGTATTTGTTTATTAAATTAGCAATACAACTATAACTATTTTAAATATATTACAACTATTATAAATTCTAATTGTTTTAATTTAATAGATATTAAAATCATTAACACTAAACATAACAACATTTATTGCACTTAAAATACTTTAAATATATTTATATTATATATTATAAAACACTGTTGTTGAATCTACAGTATAAAAAAATTTATATAAAAAAATAATTATACAATATTTTGTATTATTGTAGTCATCATAGCTAATAATTTATAATAGTAATCATCTTCAACAACAACAATAATCATCATGTGCACTTTTAATTGGTTTAAATTTTTATTTTAATTGATTCAACTTAGTGTATTGACAGTATTTGTTCTATTAACAATAAAACTACAAATATTTCAAATATATTACCTATTTCACTAATATTTAAATAGCAAGCATTCAAATTTTTTTTATTTTATTTTATTTTTAGTTTTTATTTTATAGATAATAATATCATTAACACTGATCATAACATTTATTGCAATTAAAATATTTTAAAATATAAAATATGACTGCTGAATCTATGATTTAAAAATATGAATTAATTTATTATAAAATTAATTTATTATATTTATTATTATTGTAGTCATAGCTAATAAATAATAATTCAACACACAATCATATTCAATGATAATCATCATTGTCATCAACAATCAACATCATTACTGCACTTTAATTCATATTTATATTTTAATTGATTGAACTTAAGTGTATTTAATGTGATATTTGTTTATTTTAACGATAAATCTATAAATATTACAAATATATTACATATTACAACATTATTATTGATAATCATGAATGGATATTTAAACAATTTAATATTCCGATCTTATAAAGCTATTAATGATGACAATAATAATAAAATACCATCATCATCATCATCATCAACAACAAATTATCTTCAGCCGAGTAATGTACAGTAGTTCCTATGCACAACTGTGGACTGGTTGCTTATTAATACTGAATGAGCCTTTTATAATAACAACATTTTATTTTTACTAAGGCTTCAATCATGGCTCATTGGTTTTATGAATTTACTTTTAACAGCCTATAATTGTGTGACTTGAACTAAACAGAGTATTTAAAAATACAGTCACGAATGAGAGGTCATTTACTGTAGACATCATAACCAGCTCATACGGAAGATGATCAATAAGAAACCTCATTGTGTGTGTGTGTGACTGTGAAAGCCTTCTGCTAACCAGAATGAGTGATGTGTGGGGCGTCAGAGCAGCCTGGTGTTAAACTTTCCCAAATCATCCTGGCAACAACCGGCTGACATCCCACACTCAGCTCCACAGTGACAGAAATACACTGAGCTCAGTGGCAGCTATTGATCGGCCCTCGACACAACACCAGCTCCTCCATCCATCATCAGCGCTCCACCTATTACAGGCAGCTTCACTCGCACCCTCAAATCTGTGCTAGGGAAGTCCCCATCAAGCCCAAAATGGCCTGTGAGGGATATTGTGGAGAAAGCCTTCTGAGTCCTCCGATTATAGTTGTTAGCTGAACTTCCCCATTGTGACCTGATCTGATCCAGCAGAGAGACACACATATATACAGTATACACACACACACACACACACCAACAACCATCATGCCAGAGATATACTGTAATTCTGTGTAGAATTTGTGTGTGTGTGTGTGTGTGTGTGTGTGTGTGTGTGTGTGTGTGTGTATATACAAATTAAACAGCCATTTATTGGACGTTTATGAAAGGACATTGAATGATGATGATGATGATGATGATAATAATAAACAAAATTCATATAAATAACATTATTTAATTTGACCAAACTATTTATTTTATTACTACTACAATAAAAACATAAAAAAACAATCGTTTTTGTGTAATGTTATATAAATTACTATTTAATACTAATAATATTAAAGAATGTCGAGCACCACAATGGAAATAAGCCTGAGGCTTTTTTTGTGTACTTTATCCTCGACAGTTTTTGAAATGTATGAATTGGTCTAACTGGACTTGTTTGTATATTTTTGTTAGAATTTTCAAATAAAATCAATCAATCAATGAATAAATCAATAAATCAATCAATAAATGCATATTTCTAAACAACAAAAATGCCTTTTTATATAATATGCATATGTTTATATTATACAAAACAAATGCAAGCTATTACTAAAATAGATATAATAATATCCCAATCATCATTGTGAACGAACTACGACCAAATTATGTAGTTCATACATAATATTTTACTATTTATTTTTCAAGATACAAGTATTCAGCTTAAAGTGACATTTAAAATCTACGTATGTGTCGAATTTTGTTTCATTTTGCCCTTTTCTGTAAATATTGACAAATGTTCTAATTATATTGTGAAATTGCTGATACTCTGATTCTCAAACATGTGATAGAACATAGATATTGTCTTTTAAACAGCTTAATAATAATTTATTATTTGTTGTATGACAGGTAATGGGCACCGCCGTTGTTGCTAGAAGAAATACAGCTGTGATCGGAAGTTAACAAAGTATTTACATTATTTATTAAATTACGCGTTAAGTGTATTTTATAAGATAGATGGGATACAGTTGAAGATACTCACATCAATATAGCAAAATCTAATAAAACTGAATTTTATCCGAGGAGAGATCAGAGCTGCTAGATTTACGTCATGAACAAAGCACATCAGGTTATATCGAAAAAAAAATTTCTATCGCCGCCTCCATAGACATCCGCGTGTATTTTACAAACCTTAAATGTTATGTTTTGCTTGTAGTTATGAGTTTTGAATGCCTGAAACGTAAAATAAATGTTATTTGTTTGAAAGCACAGATAAATTGTGATTGATGACAAGAGCTACGCACTTTTTTTTGTGTCTTAGCGCACACCGTCAGATTTTAATTTTAGCAGTAGATGACGTGCACTCTGAACGTTCTAATCACACCGGTGTGATCATACACTACAGGGACCAGTCAAGGCTGATCACACCAGTGGGATTGTACATGTGAAAGGGTTAAGGGGGCTAATAATGGCCTTAAAAAGATTTAAATAAAATTAAAAACTGCCTTTATTCTAGCCAAAATAAAACAACTAAGACTTTCATAAAGACTATTATAAGAAATACTGTAAAAATATCCTTGCCCCGTTAAACATCATTGGCGAAATATTTAAAAAGAGGAAAAAAAAAAAAAAATCACAGCTAATAGTGTATAAAATTGAAAAAAATCCATATAATATGCATACATCATAATAAACTATATTCAAGTCATAATTAACAATTAGAATAATGATGAAGACAATAATAACAATGATGATGATGCCAAATGAATTGTTTTTATTATCAATTTTAATTCTTATCCTTATTTCAGTTCTTAAGAACTTAACTTTCAAAAATGTCTCATGATTTAACATAACATAACAATATATAACAATTTTAGAATTTTAGATTTTTTAGACCAAGGTGTATAAAAAAAGCCTAAAAAAAACCCCCAAAAACTAAAACAAGCATTTTTGCAGTGTTTTGTTAGTGTCTCTTGCTCCCTGAGAGCGAAACACTTACTGGAGCTGCCACTGCTGTTGTGTGTCCTCTCAGGGACTGCAGTCTAACAGGTCATTGATTGTCCAGGGGTCGAGAGCGAAGCGACGGCTGGAATTGAGTGAAGTGCTGCTGGTGGAAACTGAACATTGCGTGTGTCGCAGCTCCAGCACCGTTTTAATTACCTCACCTCGCCTCTCCTTCTGCTCACGATCCACACAGCTGCTTCCCAACTACTTGAAAACAGTTTTCTGCTAACCATGTAAAACATCACCAAATGGCCTGCTACGGCTCAGAGCTCTGCAAATGTCCATGTTTGATTGTCAACAAGATTTCTTAGAAGTTGACATCTGTCTTTCACTGTGTGTGTGTGTGTGTGTGTGTGTGTGTGTGCGTGTGTGTGTGTGTGTGTGTGTGTGTGTGTGTGTGTGAGTGAGTGAGTGTGTGTCAGGCATTTCCCTCATCGCCTCAGGCTTCCTGCATGAACTGTCCGTCACCTACACACAATCCGCAGGAGACCACACACACACACACACACGCACGCACATGCACTTCAGCACAGGAAAATATCACTGTACTTATTCAAACACAGAAAGAAAGTGCACAGTGGTTACTGGCAGCAAGAAGAGTCTTAATGTAGAGCTCTAGACACAGTCAAAATTAAATCCAACATGACAACATTTGTTAAATGGAGCTTGTTAAAGAGTTGTGTACTTCTAGTCAGTGGTGGAAAGAGTACTGAAAATTCATACTCAAGTAAAAGTACCATTTCTTGCACAAAATTGTAGCGTAAGTAGAGTAATAGTATCTGTTGTAAATATTACTCAAAGTATGAGTAAAAAGTAGCCCTTTTAAAAGTACTCATGAGAAGTGAGTAGTGAGTATCAGGCTGTGAAAAGCTGATGCGTTAACATGCAATTTGTGCACGTGTGTGAATATGTAACATTCTGTATTGTATTTAATTATTGTTTAAGGCTATTTGGTAATTTCAGTCATCATACAGTAAACATCAGCCTTCCTCTCATCAGTAACATGCAGTCTCTGGACATCTTCATGGACACTTTTAATTCTTCCATATGGTTTGCTACAAACTATAAAGTGCCCTTATTGAGGTAGTTCAGTATGTCTATGGGTGATTTGATTGGACAGGAATCACAAGATTTTTCTACTCAACCAATCCCCATAGACAGGAAAAAATAGTGACTGCAGGTTGAAGGAAAGTAGTGGAGTAAAATTACCAATACAGCACTAAAAATGTACTGAGGGGAAAGTAAAAGTACACATTTTTAAAACTACTTAGTAAATTACAATTTCTGAGAAAAACTACTCAATTACTGTAATTTGAGTATTTGTAATTCATTACTTTATACCACTGCTTTAAGTACATTTATTAAGCCAAAATAATAAAATTTGGTGTGATTCCTAATTTAATTAAATAAATATAATAATCAACCAAAATGGCAGAAATTAAAGTTTCATAAAATGAAAAAAAAAATAAAAAATTCAGATGTTACATTAGCTTATTTCCTTGTTATTGCAAAAAATTTGCAGTATCCAATACCATTAAATAAAATGAAATAAATAGACTAACAAACATTAACTGATATGTTACAATAAATAATGGAACCCTGATGCTGTTCATACCATATGCGGCCTGCGCGAATAAGCCAAGCTATTGCCGCATAAATAGACGCGTGAACATTTTTAGTCTACTCACTGCATTTGCATGTAATACCTCAATACCTCTTTTATTGAGAGGTAGCTGTGCTTTATGTGCTTTAGGAAGGCTGAAAAACAGCATACATTCGTTCGGTGCCATGTCTGAGTCCCCTAAATCCTTTCTGAAGTGCACCCAGCTCTGTGAGTTCATCACCTCTCCAGAAACTATACCAGGATGATTCAGCGGTATTTCCAACTGAGACGAGCCCATTTTGATGAACTGTTGTCCAATGTGGCAAGGGAATTTCCCTTCGGTACACAAACAAATGAAGAAAACTGAACTGTAACAATACTTTGAAAGCAAATTACATCTAAGAGAGATGACTTTAATGCTTTAAAGAAAAATTATTCCAAATTTAAATGTTAGAATGTTCTAAACGAATAGGGCATAGGGGGCATATAACTGGCAATAGAACAGTCAGGAAGTATATTTCTGACCACGGCTCCAGAGGTGTAGTCGCAAGCATACAAGTTTGCGATGCAGTTTGCGAATGTTCATTGGAACGATGGATTTAGGAAACGCCAAATCTGCAAACTATGTTTATAATGACGCAACTTGCGACTTTAGTTGGCTAACCATGGTTTTTGGAACCGCACCCATGATTGGTTAACACGCTGGGATTTTCCAACCTGACCGATTTGCGTGTTCTGCAAATCAAACGCTTAACTCACACAGTCTCATTTGCGCAAAACGCGCCACAGGATGTCAACTCGCATCTTTGCATTAACTTAACATGTAAATCACCCGCGCTTGATGCTTCATCCGTGCCTGGTGTGAACGCACCACAATGAAAACAATTCCAGGAAACCAAAAATTCAGGATGAAAGCAAAGCACAAACCAAAAATGTTTTGTAACAATTATATACTATTAGCAAATAATTAAAGTAATTTCGTAAGATGCTTTAAAATTTTACTAAACAACAAAAAAACAAAAACAAAAACAAACAAGCCAATAAATTAACCACATTTTAAGACAATAACATTTTCAGTGGCCAAACATTAGTTGCATCCCTACCCAAAACAACAGTAAAAAAAGAATCATGGTCAGTGAAACTGTGTAAAATTTCCAACACTGTTGACAGGGCATTCAAAACCACTAAACCAATCAAACCAAAGGAACTACTTTATTAAAGGCATTAACACAACACTCACAGGCCAGCAAGTCATCTTCTGATGTAAACTCCACCATCATTTGTTCAGAGGTATGTCAAAAGCCTCCAATTTCCTCGTCCATCTTCCGAGACATGAATAACATTATTGAAAAGTCTGCTCTATACGCAGAAGGCCTTTGGGTCGCGCTTTACAATGAGTCAACTCTTCCAAGGCTCTTCTCATCTCTCTCTCTCTCTTTCTCATAAGCAGCAGAGGAGCGATTTCAATCATTTCGCAACCTCCCAGCAATCATGGCTTTAACTCCCCTGTTATTTAAAACAATCTGAGCTCTGAGCGCGAGTTAATCACTGCTTATACAACATCAGTCAGGGTTATTCATTCTGTTCCAATTAATCATGCCATTTATCTACATTGTCTGAGCCTCCTGCTCAACAAATTCATCTGTAATGACACGCAATTCACATTGTCGAGTTTTATCATGTATGTGGTGGCAAACGCAGGGCAAACGGTTGGAGATTACGCACACGCTCGTGTGTGCGTCGGGCGTAAATTCGGCGCCATCTGCTTTTGGCTCTTACTGCACCCGCTACTCGCACTTAATTAACTGGAGGCCATTACATTTCCTGAAATGTTTCACTTTTCTCTGGTTCATGTCACGCAGGCAGGCAGGCAGGCAGGCAGGAGGGGAGAGCAGGGAAGGACTCAATTAGACCGACGTCGCTCCCTGGATATTACACTCTCGGTGTGTGCCAGTTTAAGGGGGCGTGAGGCTGGTGCAGGGCCTGGACGTCTCTCGCTGTCAGCGCAGATAAAGGCCTGCCTGTCTGCGTTAGATCCCACCCACACACACACAGATACACACACAGCATTCAGACAAGCTCCAGCTGCCAAAACACTTCGTACCAACCAGCAGACACACATAAAGACTAACACGCATTAATACCGCCCAACAAAGTCTGCTGCTACTCGCCACATATGCACTATTTAATTAGCCTGAGAAAAAGCAAAACTCTGGCTGTCAGCTTAAGAGGAACTACAGCAGCTCTATTAATAGTGCGGCTGAAGAGAGTCGGATTCTGACCAGCATCACCGTTTCGTTTCCTGCCTGGGCGGCTTGTTGTTGCTATAGAGCATTTCAAAAGCAGAAATGGAGATTTTGCCTAACCATTTATGTGATACAGTATGTGACTGTTGTGGGCAGGAGTGCTTCATGCAGATTATACATCACAGGAACAATAGGACATGACAACTGCATTTATTATTGGAATAAATATCTTTCCTCTATCTTCAAGTGTGTGTTTATTCTGTGGAATATACAGTAATCTTCATCATGATGCAACGTTATGCTGATGTAAAGAATTGAAAAAGTATAAAGTATTATTATATATGAATAATGATAAATAATAATAATTATAATATCTTTATAATAATAATTTATATAATAATAAAAAAAATAATAAAACCTAAAGTTCGTTGACAAACTTTGATGTTGGTTTGAGAAAGGACCGGGAATGACAGTTGGCAGGAAGCACAGAGGTTGCTAAGTGGTTGCTAGGCAGTTGCTAAAATGTTTATGTCATTGCTGGGTGGTTGTTAAGCAGTTGCTAAATGGCAACGCTCGTGTACATGTTTGATTAAATACTAATACTTAGTAGGTATTTCTAGCATGTGTTATTGCACTTAGATTATCATTAATATTGCCCAGTAAGAAACAGGGAGAATCCAATAGCTAGTGAAGGACAGTTTAATGAAGTGCAACAGTGAATATAAGTCTTCAAGAGCTCAAAAGGATAAAGACTAGTCCAGGACAGAGAGCTACCACAGGTCCAAACGAACACATCATCCGACGGACACAGACTGTTATATAGCCCACAAAACAGGCATCAGCTGGGACTCTCTGATTAGGTCAGCTGATCAGAATGCACGCTACCATGAAAAGGTAAACAGACACACCCACCCGCACACCACAACACATACGTCATAACACAACATACAGGAAGAGCACATAGACCCATAAACCGTGACAAATATAGCTAATCGTTATTAGCACTTGGCTTATCATTGTTAGCATGCATAGTACACAGGAAGTCCTATTTTTTTAGCATGGGTCAAATGAGCCAATACACAGGTCCCTACGATGTTCTGATGTAGCGATATTGCTCTTTTTAAATGGTTGCTAGGTTAGCCTTTTTTATTGCTATGGTGACAATTGACAGCTTAGTGATGATTTATCAAAGCTTCTTGCCAATATCAGTAATATAAATTAACCCTGATGTCTCTATGACAGTCAAAAACTGGACTTGGACTTTATGTAAAAATGGCTTGCCTAATTTTATTGAAAATATAATGCTTAAAAAGCGATACATGCAAAAATGGCTTGCCATATCAGTAAAAATAGACTTTTTGTAAAACGCTCGGATTATAAAAATTTTATGTTTTACATTCCTTTATTAAAAAAATGATAAGTCTTATCTGCATGAGGAGATATAGCAACAATCTTGAATGCAGAAGGCACATTTCGACCAAATTTGGGCTTTATAGCATAAACGGCCTAGGAGGAGATACGTTTATTTTCAAGGACAAAGTAGTATAACAGTATGTTGGCTTTCTCTTCCAAATAATATTTAATGCACAGAAATAAATTAGTTTCACTGAAAAAAAGATTTTTCATTTAATCAAGACAAAAGTGTCAAATTTTGGCAAGACAAAAGTTTGGTCGCCTATACAGAAATTTTGCCTCTTTTTGTGGTTGGGAATATAAGAGGTAGCTAAGATTTCTTGGTATTTTAGACTATTGAGGTTGCCTTCCAGTATTGGCGTGTGCAAGAGATCTGCAGGGTGGATGTAACCCCAGACCATGATTTTTTCCACCACCAAACTTCACTGTTTTCTGGGTAATCTCAGATCCATGTCTAGTTGCAGTTGATGTTAAGGTCTAGTGTACTTGTGTTCATTTAATAAATACCTGAGACCAAATTGATCCATTATTAGTCACAGGTGAAGCTCATATGACAAGGCGACAACACTTATGTCTTTGTAAAAATTGACTCAATGGGCTTTACCAAGCTGGGAATATTAGAAAACTTTTTGACAGTTTCGTTTTGCACTTAAACATTTTTACAAAAGCTGTTAGGATAAAAATGAGCCATTTCATTTAAAAAAAAAATCTTGATTAGAAATGATTTCAGCAGCACTTCCGGTCAATTTGTACACAAGCAACAAGACCTTTGTCAGTGAATGTATATCTCATCTTAATTAAAGTAACGCATTAAAAAAAATTAAGTTATAATATGTGAGTACTTTTTTTTTTAAGTTCGAGTAATGAGAGTTACTTTTTATTTGAATTAATTTGCTTTTAAAAAATAAATTGCTGAATTAAAGTATACAGTCACGTTGAATCACACACTCAATGAGAGAACGCTTTCATTATTTTGAACGCATCAAAGGAAAAGGATATTGTCTCAATAGACAGTGATTTAATGTAACAAATAATACAAAATTAGCAAACACGTTGCTTTGTATAGCTCTAGGGTCAGGAAGTTCCCAGAAGATAACATAATCCCAAATTATCATTTTTAAAAAATGAAGGAGTATACTGTAAAAATGCTGGGTTCCACACAATTGCTTCATGTTTTCTCAACACAAATCGATTATGTTAATGTAATTGTTTCAACAAATTTAAGTGCATTGAACTTAAAACAATTAAAGTGTCACAAAAATCCCTGAAGAATTGGGTTGCTTTAGCTCATTTTAAATAGGTAGTTTGAACAAGCAGAAAAAAAAATTGAGTGTAGGTTATACGGTGCGTTGTTAATTTCAGAGCTCCTCTATTTAAAAAAAAAAAAAGAAAGAAAAAAAAAGTTCTGAAAGAGATCAAGCCTCAGCGAAAGTAAAGGAAAATTAACGCAAAAGTAACTCAAAAGTCACAATCCATTACTTACCATAAAAAATAACTAAGTAATGCAAGTAGTTGAGGAGTAACTCAATATTGTAAAGCATTACGTTCAAAAGTTTCCCAACAAAGTCTATAACAACTGTAATGTTAAAACTGAAAATAAAGCAACAGAGGCTAAATGGTTTCCTTAAAATAGACATAATGTGCACAACATCATTCAAGAGCAAAGCACTTCTGTAATTCATGTAAAACATCGCAAATGCTTAACTTGAAGACACAGAAAGAAAGCCTGCAATCCTAAAGCAACATCTTGAACTGTTAGATGCAAATCTAAATATCTTTTATAGCGTCAAAAATGACCACTTTATTTATAATTAATACACTAGACCAGTGTTTCCCAACCCTGTTCCTGAAGGCACACCAACAGTACATCTTTTGGATGTCTCCCTTATCTGAACCATTCATTTGAGGTTTACAAGTCTCTTCTATTGTTCTGATGATTTGATTCAGGTGTATTTGAATAGGGAGAGAAATGTGTACTGTTGGTGTGCCTTCAGGAACAGGGTTGGGAAACACTGCACTAGGCCATGTAATGATTTATACATTTGATCATTCGACCATTATTATTTAATAAATACATCCATTTATATAAGCTTCATTTTCTTTATCTTTGCTCCTGTCTTTTGTCACACGATCCTTCAGAAATCATTCTAACGGGATATTTAATTAATAAACATTTTAAAATGAATATAATAAATGATAAAGAGTTATGGTGCTCAAAATATCAACAAATAGATTTGAAATAATTTGAGCTTGACTGTCACTTCTGATCAAATTAATTCACTTTCATCTAGTCCTTGCTGATAAAAAGATTTCATAAAATAAACGCATAATAATGACCCCAAACTTAAGAAAGAAAGATGCATGTGCAAAGACATCCAAAATCTACGTCCAGATATAAAGATAACACCTGTTCTCTGAAATCAAATTACTCACTGAAGTTCTGGGTCATACCACCAACCCCTACACCCTTAAGATATTCCGATAAAAAACAAATAAAGCTCTAACGTGTTAAGTCTGACTCTCAGCACAAGTCAAACACACTTAACCCACACTTCAAGCCTGTAACACATCTGTACCGCGCATAGAGAAAGATCGACCACGATGACTAAGAACAGACTGAGGTAAAGTCTGTTTATGGTCCAGTCTGCAGGCTCTTACTTTCACAATGAATACAGTCATTGCTGGACCACAATGCATTTGAGATGAGAAGGCTATTCAATGTATAGAATAAATGCAAAAGAAGTGAATTTGAGTTCTTTGTCTGTTCAAGGCTACATGCAATCTTTCATCTCAAGCGTACGATTGAAAGAGTGATATGATTGATGTACCGATAAGTGGTTACATGATCAGATAAGCTTATAGAAGAAACTACACTCTCATATTTGCAATACACGCATACACTTACCGTTTCGTTGCCGAAAAGGATGTCCACATAGGGCATCACCTTCATCAGGGCCTCTTTGAAGAACTCACAGATGAACGGAGCTGACAGATTCAAGCAGAAGATCTTGTTGTTTTCAGAAGCGTGTTTGGCCACCTTTAGGATCGACTCCAAGGACACAGTCAGGAAGAAGCCCTTTGGAACGAGACAAAAATGGTGGTCAAAATATGCAGGTTTTGGAGACTAGAACACACAAGATGATTAATCGCTTAGCTTGGGTTTATTAAAAAGTAATTCTCACCGTTCTTCCACAGCGTATTACATTAAGAAGTGCTAATATTTTTTTGTATCACACGTTTTCCAAAATGTACTTTTCAAATGTGCAAATGACACATTGTTTCATTAAATATGTGCTAATTTGCATTTTTTTTTTAAACACAAAAGCCTTAATATTTGTTAAAGTCAGCACACGTTAAAGTTTTTTGAGTCCTTTTTGACATTGGAGGCAAACGTTTTTGGGAATCTCTAATTATCAATACATAAATACACACACATTTAGAGAACACAGAAAAAGAGAGGAAGTTTTAATATGTCAAATAAAATGTTGCAACTGTGGATGAACTTCACAAATCAGACATGTAAGTAAAAGCACAAGTACCCTAATAAAGTAACACTACTGTAAAAGTTTACAGTCCTTCTTTTCAATCTTACTTGAGTCGAAGTAAAAAAGTACTTGATTTGTGATGTATTTAAGTCCTAAAAGTATTCAATAATTTAATTATTAAGAATTTAAGAATATAATTATTTAAGAATAAATATTAACACAAAGATATAATATAAAAAAGACGTAACATGTTAAAAGATATAAAATCTATGTAATGATATAATTTTTTTAATGTTAAAAAGCAGTCATGATCATTAACTTATGTTACTTTATTATTGTTTTAAAATAAAACATAGCCCATTCAGATCAGTTTGTAAATTCAGTGAATCATTTACTGGAGACTCACTCTGAACAGATCACTTGAATGAGTGAATTGTTTACTGGAGACTCACTCTGAACAGATCATTTGAAACAGTGAATTGTTTACAGGACACTCGCTCTGAACAAATAATCTGAATAAGTTAAATGTTTACTGGAGACTCGCTCTGAAGGCATCATTTGAATCAGTGAAATGCTTATTGGAGAATCACTCTAAACAGATAATTTGATTCAGTGAATTGTTTACTGGAGACTCACTCTGAACAGATCATTTAAATCAGTGAATTGTTTACTGGAGACTCACTCTGAACAGATCATTTAAATCAGTGAATTGTTTACTGGAGACTCACTCTGAACAGATCATTTGAAACAGTGAATTGTTTACAGGACACTCGCTCTGAACAAATAATCTGAATAAGTTAAATGTTTACTGGAGACTAACTCTGAAGGCATCAATTGAATCAGTGAAATGCTTATTGGAGAATCACTCAGAACGGATCATTTGAATCAGTGAATTGTTTACTGGAGACTCACTCTGAACAGATAATTTAAATCAGTGAATTGTTTACTGGAGACTCACTCTGAACAGATCATTTGAATTCCTAAATTGTTTACTGGAGACTCACACTGACTGGATCATTTGAATCAGATAATTGTTTACTAAAGATTTACTCTGAACAGATCATCTGAATCAGTGAATTGTTTACTGGATACTCAGTCTAACTGGACCATTTGAGTAAAAATCTTAAAAATACTGATATGAATGAACCTGTAATATTAGGCGTATTTGAAGATAAAATGGAGATGTATGGTGTAGAACACTCATTTTGAGAAATCTGCTTTTAAAAATGAGTACTGAAATCTACAGACACAAATTGCTAAAGTATAACAAAAGAAACACTTAAGGGGCTGTTCACACAGAACACTTTAACTTTAAACTCGGCACAGCTCATCACTGTCAGTTCCAAAAGCAGTGGACCAATCAGAAGAGGTCAGAGGCGGAGCAAACATTGTGAGTTTCTGTTTATAGCAGCATGTTAGCATGACAACAGTTTTATTTACTGTTATATCATGGCAGAGGAGGTGCTCATTGTGGCTGTGTTCAGATATCCTGAGTTTTATGATGTATCTTCAAATGCTTATAACATGTTTATGACATGTTTTCCCTATTCTAATTGGTTCAGTTATTGTTGTTACATCACATTCACAATATCCCGTCAAGCGGACCATGCATTATTTATTTTTATTTTTTTAAACGTGCCGCGTTTCATGTTTTTAGAAGCAAAGATGTGTTCGATGTGAATTAGCCATAAGAGTTTTTAGCCAAGAGTTTTTTTAAACTAAAAAATAAACAAGCTAAAAATGCTAAAAAAGCTAAAAATTCCAAAATCTGAACATGACTACAAAACTGAAGAAAGAAATCAAGCAGATAGTTGGAGCTTCTATCAATAAATCTCAGCATTACAAGTGAACAAAGGGAAAACAAAAAAATAGATGTCCCTTCTCTGAGTGGAGTAAACATGGCTAAGCTTGAAATAATGGAGAGTATGATGAGGCACAAATAGGATTAAGGGGTTTAGGAGATGAGAATGAATGATGACAAATTGAGTCCATAATTGCGCTGGCTCCTCCATCAGAGAGCAGAGAGAGTTCATAGAGACAATCCAATACAACAGAGGGCACCTTGAGCACCTCCTCAAACAGGAACGTCTGCAAGGTCACACGACTCTGAGGAGCACTTTTAGTATACATCACATCTATGCCAATGCTCATCACTGTCTCTGAGCAAATGTGCTTACAGCATTGTTTTTTTTTTTTCAGAACATATGTACATTTTAGCTAATCACAGAAGTCAAAAACAAAAAGGTAAATTTCAAAAGGGCCAAACATATTATATATATAAAAAAACAAAGAATAAAACAAAATGCTAAATAATTGCTAAATTAAAAAAAAAAAAAAACTGTCAATCCCTTGGTTCTTTATACATATGAGATGTTAAAATAAAACAATATAAAAAATAAATGCAATTAAAACCAAAAATAAATGTAACAAACACAAACTTTGTGTTTTTTGCAACATAAACTTTACAAACAAAAAAGCGAATTAAATAAAATACAAGATCTAATCGCAGAAATGCAGTTTTAAAAGATACTCAGTAGTTTCCCAAGAGTATTATGCTCCCAGAGAAGCTATCTGAAGACATGGTGTGATTTTCCTGAGAGAGAGCACTGAAGCCCAGTGCAATGGCTGATCTCCAGCATTTGTTCCAAGAGGACAGCAGCGAAAAAAAAAAAAACATGCTTGCATCTGATGAAGTGGAAAACAAAGGTCTTGTCTGGACTCTTCTTACAGAGAAACAAGAGAGGCTCCTCAGTTCATTGTGTGAATGAATACAGAGCTGGTAAGGAAACACCTTCACGTTTAAACCTGAAACCCAACGCTGGGCCTGTTTCTTCCATACAGAGAGAATAATTCAGAGATAAAGTGCAGGTGAGATTAAGGGGAAAAGAACAAGGAGAGAGGGAGAAAAAACCCCAGAAAACAGAGAGATAGAGAGACTGCAGAGCTTTCCATTAAAACTGATGAGGCTTTAGCAGAGAGAAGTGACCTTTGTGTGTTTAGTGGGACGGTGTCAGCTATTACACCAGTCACACACAGTCAATCTGAGATGTTTGTTCTGTCGCTGCTCACGTGTGGATATACATTTGCAAACATACATGTCATTATATTCTTTCATGTCACATGTCATTTTCTTACCCCCTTGGTTTCGCGTGTAAAAATATCATAAAAAATCTTTGTCCGAAGGGGTATTTACCTCTTCCCCTTAGCCTTACGCCTTCAAGCTAAATAGAACTGGGACACCCCTACCCCTTCACGGTAACGCGCAAAACGAGGGGTAGGGGTAAGGGTAAGGGCAAAGGGGTAGAATTGGGATTGGGCCTAAATATTACAAGGCAATATTAGATCAGTACTGATAACGGTAGAATATCACAGTTCTTTCACCCAATCAGATTTGAGAATGACAAATAACTGTTTTTACTCTTTAATGACCCATAACAAATCTCTTCTTAAACATTTAGACTATTGATGAAAGAATGATTCTTCATATTTAAATGCACCACGCTTAATTTAATTGCTCAATCGTTGTTTCATCTGCATGTTAGTATAGCCAAACAGTGGGTAAATAATGTTACCAAACATTACTTTCACCTCAGAAAAGCCATTAAATGATCATGAGCATTATGTACAAAAATGTACAGAAGAACATTTAGCTAAATATTAAATTACATAAAATATAATATTTCTATTTCAGCCGATTTACTTAAAAGTGCTGGTCTATGGTCTATTAGAATACACTGAAAAAAGGGTTGCATGCAAAACTGTTGCAAACAATTTATTTGTGTTGAATTTAAACAAACAAATTAAATATAATAATGTTCAACTTAATTTGTTTGTTTAAATTCAGGCCAAATAAATTGTTTACAACCCCTTAACGTAAAAAAATTGAGTAAATCAGAGGAATTATCTTTGAATAATTTTTTTCAGTGTACAAAAAATGTTCTGTTATAAAAGAAATATATATATATATATATATATATATATATATATATATATATATATATATATATATATATATATATATATATATATATATATATATATATATATATATATATATTTATTGATTTTTACTTTTGAAATTGATTTGGATTTTTTCCCCCTCAAAACAAAATTGTGAAAACACATTTTCACTGTTTTATTTATGTCATGGTGATGAAACTTGTTTGCCAGTTTTAAAAAGCAACATCAAATTAATTTAAGGTATATTTAGAACAGACAATATGTGCAATTAATTTGTGATCAACTCAAGACAATCATGCAATTAATCATGATTAAATATTGGAATCGACTGACAGCCCTAATATACACTCACTGGCCACTTTTTAGGTACACCTGTCCAACTGCTCATTAGTGCAAATTTCTAATCAGCCAATCACATGGCAGCAACTTGATGCATTTATTAACGTAGACATGGTCAAGACGGTCTGCTGCAGTTTAAACCGAGCATCAGAATGGGGAAGAAAGGTGATTTAAGTGACTTTAAATGTGGCATGGTTGTTGGTGCCAGACGGGCTGGTCTGAGTATTTCAGAAACTGTTGATCTACTGGGATTTTCACGCACAATCTCTAGGGTTTACAGAGAATGGTACGAAAAAGAGAAAATATCCAGTGAGTGGCAGTTCTGTGGGTGCAGATGCTTTGTTGATGCCAGAGGTCAGAGGAGAATGGCCAGACTGGTTGAAGCTGATAGAAGGCAACAGTAATTCAAATAACCACTCGTTACAACCAAGGTGTGCAGAAGAGCATCTCTGAACGCACAACATGTCCAACCTTGAGGCGCATAGATTACAGCAGCAGAAGACCACACCGGGTGCCACTCCTGTCAGCTAAGAACAGGAAACTGAGGCTACAAACTCACTGAGGTTACAGACCTGCCAAAATTAGACAATAGAAGATTGGAAAAATGTTGCCATGAAGGATTAAGGCAGTTCTGAAGGCAAAAGGGGGTCCAACCCGGTACTAGTAAGGTGTACCTAATAAAGTGGCCGGTATATTTTTCAAATATAAAAAAAAAATTATATATATATATATATATATATATATATATATATATATATATATATATATATATATATATATATATATATATATATAATTTTTTTTTAATATTTGAAATTATTTTTAACATTTAATTTACAAAAAAAAAACATTATGTTAGATACATATAAAAACATTGTACAAATAATAACTATAAGTTGTGGGTTTAACTTCCAGTGCTTTTTTAAAATAAAAGTAGAATTGCTTGAATTGAATGTAGCATAACATTAAATGAAACACAGTGCATACTGTAAAAACTCCCACCACAGCATTATGAGGGCAAACAATCTCTGAACTGATCAATCCAACTGCTCAACAGCAATCAAAACTCATCAAGATCCTCAGCTGATGGCTTGTTACAGCCGCAATATAGCTCTGACTCTAGAAATGAAATGCCTTTGACAACAAACATTATGGTGGTTAAAGAGGCTCAAGCCCAGCAGCATTACGGGCAGCCAGAGATGTGTCTGTGCAGAGGTAATGGAGCGTCTGTGAGCACGTCTCTCAGCATTACCCCTGTCATTAGCACACCTCCGCTGTGATGTGCGAACATCAGCCCACTGCATTATTGGGACTTTAATGTTGGTGTGTTTGAAGTTGGTGAGATGGCCAGAGGGAAGCTGCTTTAATGGATGTGCCGCTCTCTTTTTCCCCCTAAACGTAACTCCATTGGTGCTACCACTTCACTCCTTTCTGAAGACCAAATTTTTAAAAGCAAGTACTAGTGTCCTCCTGCTTTTAAAATTACAAATCAGTAAGCCCCACCTCTTAAAGGTAGATGAGCCAAATGCAGTTAAGTATCAGTTGCATGGAGAATACAACTCGAAGATTTTTAGGTTTCAGAGGCACGGACAAACACTGGAAAGTTTCTAAAATCAATGGAAAACAATGCGCCTGGAGAAAAACTATTTTTCTCCCCAATTTTCGAAACCAAAACAAGACAGAGCAAAAGCCAGAGTAATGTGCAGAATTTCAACCAATACTTATACAGTACTTCTGTTCCAAGGTTATTCAGAACACCTTAAAGCTGCAGTAGGTGATTGTCTTCAGAAACATTTTTGATTGTGCTGGTTGAAAGTCTCTTCACATTCCAATAGTAATGATTAAAGTAAATGATCTAAATGTATATTTACGTAATTTAAATTCTGGTTAAGGCATAAGACTAAAAAATGTTTATCCAATTAAAAAATGTCGGGCCGATAATTGAGATAAGTAGCCCAAACTGTTAACAAATGTAGATTTGTACAACTGCGCACCTCTGTTCAAGCAGATCCGCCATTTGTGCGTGCACATGTGCTGCGGTCACGTGGACACGAGAGACAGCGGTAAAAACAAATGCTGAATCAAAACTTTTAAAAATCCTAAATCAATCCATCCTTGTATGCATGAAATATTGCACATTATGACACGTTTTGCTTGCTACACAACTGAAAACGTGCTAGATATAATACAGTTTTTCGTTCAGAATTGAGTATGATAAGTACTATAAAGTTTCCTAACTGGCGAATGACATGATCTAATGGGTCTCTGTCATCTTTAATGTGCATGCTCATGATTTTAGGAGGCGGGGCTTTGGACAGGAGGGAAGGGATTGTATTTGAAAGATATAATGCTAACTGGTTAGCATTTAGGCAGATCACCTACTGCACCTTTAACTTATTTCATCCCAGTTGTTAACTGTAAAAAAATATTCGTAAATTGTTAACTGTAAAAAAGTATATTCAGATATCTTCCATATTTTGGGATTTTTTTATTTCTCCATGCTTTTGAATTGCATAATGGGGACATTGATGATGAAAAGTTTGAAAAAGTTGCTTTTATTGACATTTTTTAATAGTTTGAAGTGAATTCAGGATTTCTGCAAGTTTCAGCAAATTACATGAAAGACTTTAAGACATTAAGGCCATTATGAATAAAATTTTAAACTCATACAAGGCTAAACACTGGATTTTCAAATGGCCCAGCTGGAAAATATTTTTATTTGACCTACCAAACTTTTTTTTAAATAATTTATTAATACAATAATAATTACTTAATAATTTAAGTTATTATTTTAGTTAGCCGGCGACGTGGTGGCACAGTAGGTTGTGCTGTTGCCTCACAGCAAGAAGGTTGCTGGTTCGAGCCTCAGCTGGGTCAGTTGGCATTTCTGTGTGGAGTTTGCAAAATAAATGAATATTTTAGTTAATTCTAAGCAAAATATTTTAAATATTGTGTCAAAACAAGCAAGCTTTACATACATACACTTTTGTTCCACCATAACCTTAAAAAAAAGAAAAGAAACATGTTTTAAAACTATAATAAAGTAAATGCACAACAGTCTGTCCAGGTCACCTTCCTCAGCAGTAGATACACGGCAGAACTTTTAAACAAATGGTATTGTAAGTAAAATAATTAAACTTTTATGGTAAATAGACCCTTTTCACATTTCCGGGTTTCTCAGTGTATATATTTTTCTCAAACAATTTTTACAACCCTATTTGCGGAAATAATAATAGGAAAACTCCATGATGATGTTACAAAGACTTTCAGAAAAAAGAAAAAAATTGTGTAAGACTGAAAACGGCAGCCAGAGGAGAAAATAACATCAATTTACTGTCCTGTCCCATAGACGCTGCATTAGAAACGCCTAGCACAAGTGGTGATTTGTTTTTTGAAATTTGAAGCAAAGATGAACTAATACATATATAAATACACATAAGTGTTCATACGTTTAAAAAAAATCTAAATATTAAAAACTTTCAAGGATTTAAGATGCTGAGTGCTGTTAAATGCAGCATAACAGACTTGTGAAAAGGTTCCATAGAGTCAAAAATTACATTCTTAAATAAAAGGTTCAAAGTTTTATTGAGATGAATTGTTGGTGATTGGATGGGTGTTGACCAGATTGGGTAGCTATACATGAACAAAGGAAAATTAAGACCTGTTTAAAAAGATTTACAACCTACAACACAATATTTCAGTAAATTTAAGACATTTTAAGGCCTAAAATTTTGAGATTTACGAAATGTTAAGACATTCCAAGACCCCGTGGACACCCTGGATATATTGTTGGGTTGGTGTTGTAAATTATGGTACAAATACCTGTATTTTTTATTTTACAGATTTAAATTCTCTCTATATAATTTCTTATACAATGCATTGCTTCAAACAACTAAAATGTCAATTACGGGGTGCCTCAAGGATCAGTTTTAGGCCCTTTACTGTTTACAATATAGATGCTACCCCTGGGAGACATTATTAGAAGACATGGGATCAGCTTTCACTGCTATGCAGATGATACTCAACTATAAATTTCAACTAAACCTGACGAGACGTCTAATCTGTCCAAGCTAACTGAGTGTATTAAAGATGTTAAAGACTGGATGACCAACAATTATCTTCTCTTAAACTCAGACAAAACAGAATTATTACTTATTGGGCCTAAATCCTGTACACAGCAGATCTCACAACTCGACCTACAATTAGAGGGATACAAAGTTAGCGTTAGTTCTACTATAAAAGATCTGGGTGTCATATTAGACAGCAATTTAACTTTTAAAAAATCATATTTCCCATGTCACAAAAACTGCTTTCTTTCATCTGAGAAATATAGCTAAGTTACGAAGTATGCTATCCATCTCAGATGCAGAAAAGCTAGTCCATGCTTTTATGACTTCTAGGCTGGACTACTGTAATGCACTGTTTGCTGGCTGCCCAGCATCCTCTATTAACAAACTTCAATTAGTACAAAATGCAGCTGCCAGAGTTCTTACCAGGTCTAGAGAATTTGATCACATCACCCCAATTTTATCCTCCTTACACTGGCTGCCTGTTAAGTTTCGTATTGAATTTAAAATATTGCTTCTTACATATAAAGCTTTAAATAATCTAGCTCCTGTTTATCTAACCAATCTTCTGTCTCGCTACAATCCAACTCACTCTTTAAGGTCTCAAAACTCAGGGCTTCTGGTAGTACCTAGAATAGCAAAGTCGAGTAAAGGAGGTCGAGCCTTCTCATTTATGGCTCCTAAACTCTGGAATAGCCTTCCTGATAACGTCCGAGGCTCAGACACACTCTCCCAATTCAAAACTAGATTAAAGACCTATCTGTTCAGTAAAGCATACACTTAGTGCACCACTTAGGGGGCTTCCACACAGGTTATGCATCTTGCTGATATACACTGTGAACATCAGCTACGCTAATTATTTTCTTTATTCTCCATTTCCACCTGGGGATACTCTTCCAGAGGCCCCCAGACTATGCAGAGTCACTGATTCGATCCAAGACCAACGCAAGATGATCCCAAGGTTTCCATATCCTGAACCTGGCCGAATCCTGAGCAGCTACTGCGATGGTCATGGAAGAGTGGAGAACATGAGACTGATTCCTGTGACGCTCCAGAGACAGACGAGTCTTCGCTGAGGCCAGCTTCCAGCCTCCGCCACTGAGACTGCAGCTCTGCACAAGACGTTTGGCCAGCGGAGAAATTAAAATGGTCGTGCCCAACTGAGCCTGGTTTCTCTCAAGGTTTTTTTTTTCTTCACTTCCGCCTTTAGTGAAGTTTTTTTTCCCTCTCCGCTGTCGCCACTGGCTTGCATGGTTCAGGATCTGTAGAGCTGCGCATCGTTGGATTTGCTCTTCAGTATTTGGACTCTGAGTAGTGATTATTAAACCACACTGAACTGAGCTCAACTGAACTGAACTTAAACACTACAAACTGAACTACACTGTTCCTATTTACTGTGACCTTTTATGTGAAGCTGCTTTGACACAATCTACATTGTATAAGCGCTATACAAATAAAGGTGAATTGAATTAAAGGGACTTTGTTAAACTGAAGAGCTACATTTTCAGTATCAAAAGTAGACAGCAGAGAAGAAGGTCTCATTGCAATTCATTCATTCCTTCATTTTCTTTTCGGCTTGGTCCCTTTATTAATCAGGGGTCGCCACAGCAGAATGAACCGCCAATTATCTAGCATACATTTAAGCGGCAGATGCCCTTCCAGCCACAACCCAACACTGGGAAACACCCATACACACTGTTTACTGTAAACTACAGCCAATTTAGCTTACTCAATTCACCTATAGGGCATGTCTTTCAATTCATAACCATAAATAAATGGGGAAAAAACTAATTTAACAGATAGAGTATTTACAGATACTAATTTAAACAATTTTTACAGTGTAACTAAGAATTATATGTAACTGTAGTTGTCAACTAACATTATCGAGCTCAAGCAAATATTAAAGTTAATTTAATCTCATCTCTCACACTTGCATCTAAACTTCCAGCATATTTATTTCTAAATATTCTTATTAACCCTCAATGGCATATTTAAGTCTCACTTGAATGCTCCTAGACAAGAGTTGCTCCTTCTGTGGCCAAAATGTATCAAAAACATCTTGGCATACGGTTTTCACACAGCAGCTGCCGTTGCATGACAGTTAGCGACTCTGGACATCTTCTGGATAAAAAGCACAGACTCAACATGAAAGGTCACCTGTCACTCAAAGAAGCCTTAAATGCACAGCGTATGATTTATGAATTACCACTGTCTGTCACATAGAAATGCATGTATCCAGACGAGGCCATTCGGCGGCAGACGACGAAGCCCTAGTGCTCACAAGACATCTGCTCCAGTTTATTAAAGCCCTTCAAAGGGCCGTGTTTAGCATTCTCTATTAAATCTGCATGCTAAACAGGCCTCTCAAGCCCATGTGCTCACAGAAAGAGAAGCCGCTGCTGCTGCTGTTGGATCAGGCCAGCTTGAACTTCCAGCACTTGAGATGAGAATCTTCACCCTTTCACATGTCATACGCAGGTTTTATCTCTGCGTGAAGGATCAATACATGGCCTGCTCGGAGCAGATTGCGCTGACCTGACACCTGGCTATCACAGCAGTCATCTTCAATGAGTAATACACTGCTGCCGCACTTCCCTGGATGGAGAGACTGATTGTCAACCACTGTAAGAAACACAGCAGAGTCTGGACTGCTGGTTGGAGACCTGCTGATTTAATCAAGCAATTGAATCTATATGTGGAAAATATTTATCCCGCATATAGAGACAATTATAATTAATGGGATAGTTCATGCAAACATTACAATTCTGGTCTCATTTACAAAATGCACACTTTTTTTCTGTAGAAATGTAAATAATTTTGTATGCATGTGTATGAATTTTGTATGCTTTTTTAAGATTGAAGATTGCATGTCTACCCTTAAAAAGTACAAATTATTAAGGATTTCCACTCTATTGTTTAATTAATTTATTATTTATTTAACCAAATCTTCTCTCATTGGACCAATCTACATATGAAGAGTTCAGATGCAAAAACCTCTAAATGCCATCTGAAAATTTCTTCTAAAACGGCCATTTTCTGAGACTCAGAAATTATTTATGTTTACTTATTTCACATTAAAGGCAATAAACATAACATATTAATTAACATAAAAAGGAAATAACTCAACTTAAACATAGAAGCTTGAGAAAAACGCTAATTTTAGGAGAGAAATACAGATGGCACGAAGAGATTTTTGCTTCTGAACTCTTCATATGTTACTTCACCATCTTCAATTGAATTTTTTTCCTTCACATTTTAATCTCACATAAATAAAACTGTAACATACAACATATGCGAGTTGTGAGGCACTGCATGTATAGTATGAATCCCATTTATCATTTATGAATAAATTCAGAACAAATATCTTTGTTGTATGGACTGTTCTTGGAATGTCGTTCATTAAATCTTTTTGTCATACTGATATTTTTAAAAAAATCATATTCTCTCATCAATAAAAACATTATACAAGAGATATATAGTAAGCCAAATTATGTGAACATTTTATTTATTATTTATGAAAAAAAAATTGAATGAACTGGAATGCCAGTCATCAAAACCTTGCCATTTTTAACTTTATTCAACCATTAAAAAAAATGCAGCACACAAATATTATAAAAGAGCAGTATCGTGAGCCACTTTATGTACGAATTGCATTTATTATTGATGAATAAATTCACTAACATAAAATCTACCATTATTTTTAACAACATTTTCCCTAAAAAATATAAAAAATAAAACTTAAAAACTGTGCCCTATATCACATTTCTGAATTTTAAAGTTCTTGTTTTTTCAATGAATAGGTCTCAAAATAAAGAAATAAATATCAGGGGTGCAGACGTGAACAATTCGGTATTGGTTCAATAATTATCATAACCGGTTATTATATACTGGCGTCATTTATCACATATGCATTATATGGCAGTCGCTTACTATGGCTGAGGGAGGTGACAGCGAGTAATTAAAACGCTTAAAAAGCAGATAACTGTACACAATTCAGTCCTTGTGAGTTTGCTGGACAGTCTCTCACTGACAGGGAAGTACATCGGAAGCCAGCTAGGAAAAAATTTAAGCTGCTTTAACCTGTCGGCGTGTTCGTGAGGTAACGTTTTATATCCTCTCATGGTTATAACGACAGTAATGTTACTTGTGGAGCGTATCTGCAGAGTGAGTTTTCTCCACCGTATCACCATTTATAATGGATCATCTGATTGCCACAGCCATAAAACATCAGTGTCCATGTCACTGTTTGCTGAATAGCGCCAGAGCCACGCTGACCGTAAGAGCCAATCGCAGCCTTTTCTGCTAAGCGCGGGATCAATAATAGGCGTTTAAGAACACGCTCAACACTCAAAAAGCAAGCAGGATAATATTTACATTTGTTTATTTGCTTTAAATGATTATGTTGTTCTGTGCATATACTTGAGCAGATAAAATGAAATGTATAAACCATATACTGCTTGTATTAAAGGACAAAACTGTATTACAAATAATATATAAATATATTTATAATTTATAAATAATATTACAAGAATTATTGTGTTGCCAAGTAAAATATCAAATTGTTTATGCAAAGCATTGTCAATGCACCGTGATGCACTGAGATATCGAATTGAACCAAATCGATAGCATGATAATTGAACCGAACCGTGAGACCAGTGTAGGTTTACACCCCTAATAAACATACATCACATTCTCAATGCAAAATGTTTTATTCAGAGCACCTCAATTACACCAATTCAATGTTAGATAAATCTATTTTAATAGGAAGACGCCGCAGGATTGAGCATACCAAAGGGATTGGATGATGTTTGATGTTTTCTGCTCATCTTATAGAACTGAAGTCCTCACAGTCTCCATCACATCTGGTTTCCTTTTGCCTGTCTTAAGAAACATGTTCTACAGGGCCTTATCTAATATTGCTGCTCAGTCTAATGGCAGACAGCCTGTGACATGAAAGCTCAACAGCTGCCAGCTCTTTTCAATCGCTGTATTCTTTTTCAATTTCTTCCTGGGCCCCATCAAACGTGTCTTTATCCCACTGCGACGCCAAAAGGAAAGGCCTGCGCTTGATTAAAGATTACAATGAACACCAAGACAACCATAATAAACATTCGGAGATCGTCAGCACAAGCGGGCCAAAGTATCATGTTGAGATGGACTTAATCTGTGCGTTTACTTCATGTAAAGTCTCATTTACGCTGATGGTATTGATTATCAAGGGATTTTCATTTCTGTACCGCTCAAGTCAATGCAAAGTGTGCCAAAGCAGCTTTACAAAAAAACAGGCAATAACTGAAAACAAGTTATGAACAGTGGAGTAAAGTAACTAATTACAAAAGCTCAAATTACTGTAATAGAGTAGTTTTTCCATCAGGGATTGTACATTCAGTAGTTACTTTTGACATTTTTAGCTCTTTATTGGTCCTTTTACTGTACTACTTTCCTTTCCCCTGAAGTCACTACTTTATGTTAGGGCAATATATCGTTTCAGCATCGATATCACAATGTGGGAATCTGCAAGTCACATCGCAGGATGTCAAGCAATTTCAAGTTGATTTAGACCATTTGGAAATTATTACGTTTGCCACTTTAACAAAGATGAATTGTGTTTAATTATGTATACGATGAAGACTATACCATGTTATTTTATATTTGATTGCTTAATTTCTGTACGCCAGTACTGTTAGACTCCACTGAAAACCTTAAAGCAATATTTATTTAGTTTTCATCTGTGCTTTTTTTAAATTATTTTTTAGGGGTTTTCACCTTTATTGTATAGGACAGTATAGAGTATTGACAGGAAAGCATGGTGAGCAGAGAGAGGGGAAGGATCGGCATAGGACCGCGAGGCGGGAATCGAACTCGGGTCGCTGTGAGCACTGGAGTGCATGTGTTGATGCACTAACCACTACACCACTGGCGCCGACTTCATCTGTGCTTTGATTTATTTTATAGACATCTTTTTTTTATTATTTTGTACATTTTATCCAGATACCCTCTCAACAAATCATCCAAATCAATATAAAATTCTGAATTCTTTTTGTGAAAATATTCATATTGCAATACATAGTCACAGAAAAGCTAAATATTGCAGTGACATTTTTTCCAGTATCGTGGAGCCTTACTTTATATGTTTATTATTTCGTCTGTGGTTATTGGCTAACTAGAATATTCAGTTCCAGGATTCCCGTCCAATCGCATTGCACATAGAAAAATCACATCAGACAGACTGACTTCAAGACTTGGACACTTTATAAATGCAGCAAACATGTACAATGTGGATGCATTAAATCATGATGACTGAAATCGCCAAATGGCCTTAAACAATAATTAAATGCACTACAGAATTTTACGTTTTCAAATACAGTTTGCATGTATTTTATCAATGCTGCATGAGCTTGGTCATTTTATGCCAACTGCTGGACACTCATAGTTTGTTAGTTGGGGCTCAAAGTGCAAAACCTAATCATTAAAATATTGCAACAGCTTAATTTATGAAAATTGTGAAACAATTCAGTTCATTATACACATTCAGTTCACACAGAATCAGTCAGTCAAGGTTCAATGATGATTCTGTTCATTTGAATGCAAATGTCATTGTTTCCAGCTCTATCAATCCCAAATTCTTCAATCAAATCCAATCTTAGTTGAGGGACGAGATGTTCTATTTAATTCATGTTTATTTCTATAGCGCTTTTACAATGTAAAAACTTCCTGTGCAGAGCTGCAGTCTAGGCGCACAGATCTTCTGTGGCCAAAGCAACGAAGCCAGAGCTAGCGTCCAATCAGATACTATTTATCAAAAATCTCATTGCAGAATTGCACATCAAGACGGGTCAATGCACTTAATAATCTACAAGCGGAATCTCAACAGACTTGTGCAGGTGAACACATACATTTCAGAATGCAGACGACTTAACCACCATCCTCCAGGGAGAGCAAAGCTATTATGTTCACTTACAATGGCAGTGGGAGGAAAAGAGGAGGTCAGTTTTCTGGCGGGCCGACACAGCCTTCAACTATAAAAATGACTGTGTAAAGAAATTAGACACTAGAAAAATAGGTAATCAGCAATTTAGCAATAATGCCCATAAATAAATAATCAGCAGCTCCATTAGCCTGACATGTATCCGAGGTGCAGTGCGTGACGTGACTGCCGGAGTGCAGGAGCCGAACTCAGACGGTCGGTCCATTAAATAGAGCCATCCGTCCTCACACACTTCAGGTGGAGTGTGTTATTCTGCGAGCCAATGGGGCGGCGGGCCCAGAGCGCTCATTTGTAGCGCCATAAGACAGGTCGTAATTACACTCACCCAGTGCCAAGGCGATAGGAAGAGAAGCTCGAACCTGACACATTAACCCTATGAGGAGGTTAACCGTGATGGACATCAGAGAGCTCTGGAGAACTGCTGGATTTTACATAATTAGAGTCGCAGGATCCCTCACAAGCTCCAGAGATCAAAACTTTAAGCTGTTGAGTTCGCAGAGTACTTAGTGTTCAGAGTGCGAATTTATCTGGGATTTAGTATGAACGAGAAAAGGAGAGAGTCCAAAGCCTTGAGGTGCCAGAGTAATAATTCATCACCTCGCTCCAATAACAAAACATCTTCCGAAGTCTCCAGATAAGGTGCTATATGAGCACCATGTTTTTGTTTGTTTTGCCTTTATTGTTAAAATGTCAGTTTGACAGACTTCAAGACTGGGAGAAGAAATGTGCTAGCGCTGAAAAAAAGCAAGGGAAAACAAAGTAAACATCTTTCCGTGACTTTTTCAGACACAGAGACATTCTTCATGGTGCGACTCCACATGGGAGTGAGTGCATGAGGCAGATTATTTAGCACACAATTAAGAGCTGCTAAAATATGGCAACAGCTCGCCTCCTCTCGCTATCCTGGTATAATTAGATTTTCACCTGCTGTTGAGATACTGAAAAAGGAAAAAAAAAGTGCTTGATTCGTTGGACAAGACAAAGAGGCACCTGACGCGCCGGCTCCAGATCCATCTCGCTCCTCAGCATGCCGGGAGTTTGCGAGGTAAATTGAAAATGCTGTTGAAAGCTCGCCTGGATGAGTTGCACAGTCTGCTTAACACATTGGTATAGGGACAGATGCTACTTTGGAACAATATTGCCATGAACATATTTTATGTTTAAAAAAAAAACAAGCAGATGAATGTAAATAGCTAATATGCAACCAACGTGATTTTGATGAACGTGAGACGACTTTGCACTGTTTTTTGTACACAGTATAAAAAAAGTCACAGTCACTCATGTCTTTGCAAAAACTAAGACTTTCAATAACCTTAATACAAAAGTTTAAAGTGTTTTTTCCATTGACTATACACTACCTGACAAAAGTCTTGTCATTGATCCCAGCTGTAAGAGCAACTAATAATAATTTGACTTCTACTGTAGTTGATCATTTGGAAAAGTGGCAGAAGGTAGATTTTTCCAATGAATCATCTGTTGAACTGAATCCCGAATACTGCAGAAGACCTATTGGAACCCGCATTTCTCACAGAAATCAGTCAAGATTGGTGAAGAAAAAAAATTATGGTTTGGGGTTACATCGAGTATGGGGGTGTGAGACAGATCTGCACAGTGGATGGCAACATTAACAGCCTAAGGTATCCAGACATTTGTGCTGCCCTTTACATTACAAACCACAAGAGAGGGCAAATTCTTCACCAGAATAGCGCTCCTTCTCCTACTTTAGCCTCTACATCAAAGATCCTGAAAGCAAAGAAGGTCAAGGTGCTCCAGGATTGGCCAGCCCAGTCACTAGACATGAACATTACAGCGCATGTCTGGGGTAAGATGAGGGAGGAGGCATTGAAGATGAATCCAAAGAATCTTGATGAACTCTGGGAGTCCTGCAAGAACACTTTCTTTGCCATTCCAAATGACTTTATTAATAAGTTATTAGAATTATTGTAGAGATGTATGGATGCAGTCCTCCAAGCTCATGGGAGTCAAACACAATATTAATTATTTTTCCACTGCACTGTGACTTTATATTCTATACTGTACATTATTTCTGTTAAGTCACAAGACTTTTATCATAACAAAGTTAGACCTTACTGTCATAATGAAATAATTAAAAATCAAGACACAATCATATTTTATTTATTAGGTAATCTAGAGGCCTTTGCATTTCGTATAAGCCACTTCTGACACCAAACGATCAACTAGAAGTCAAGTTATTATTTGTTGTTCCTAAAGAATAGTAAGGTTTGATTGCATTTTGCATTTGTTGTATTTTACAAAATTGTAATACGCTGGCATATATATCACCCACTCTGCAAAAAATAAAACAAACAAAAACATATCCTGAAAGTCCAAAAGCATTCACAGTTTGATGTAGTAGAATGTAGTAAGACTGCACTTCTGATTCAAGGTACAAAAGCAAAACCTAAGAGTGCCATTTTCCCAGATATCAGCAAATGAGCAGGTTAGCAAAGATTTAGATTTAATAAACTTGCTTAACAAACATGAAGTAAATATTAAACGAGTTACTTGATAGTTTTAAAGTATTGTCTGTTGCATTTCCCTCCAATGAAAACAGTTTCAAACAAAACAAGAACAGAATATTCTGGTATATAAATAAATCTGCTTTTGAACAAATCATGTGAGAAAATGATTTAATGATTCATAGAGATTCATATCTAAATGAATAACCCATGTTGAATAAATCATTTGAATGAATAAGTCATTGAGACAAGGTCTTGCTATCACTAATTAGCAGTGTTAGTGACATTTATTTAGCAATGACAGGCCTAAACCAGCCATGGTACCAGGACAAAAACTATTTAAAGACAATCCCCAATCAATACAATGCAAAAAGTTAAAACATAAGAGATCATTTTCAGTCAATATCGTAAAACGCTACTTTTATTATAAAACTTGCCGATAACTATACTGATAATTAAATAATACAAAGTGTGCAAGCGAGTGAAAATACCATATACCCTAGTATATATAATCAATTAAACTCAAAATGTATATGAATGCTTGGTGATTTTCAATTTGATTTCACTCATGTTCCAGTTTTTGAACCATTTTGAGTTTGTAAAATCTGCTTATTGTTTACTGCAGACTTGCTATGAACTAGGGCTGCTTGATATTAGAAAGTTCTAACATTACAATATTTTTTTCTGCGATATACATTGCGATATGAATACAATTTCACCAGATGGCTTGAATAGTTCTATTTGGCGGGATTTTGTAAGAGTGAGAATCATGTTTAACAAATTGCAAGCAAAAATAATTACCATAAAGCAAAGAAAAAGTAAAATAAACAGCGCTTTATGGTTTCCGGAGACACAGATATTGAATAATGAAATGTAAAATAACACTGTAAAGTCTTCACTGTATTAATAATTGATTAAAATTATTCCTCAATAAAGTTACAAATGTTGCACATTTTTGTGCCCAAATGCCCTCTTAAAATGCCGTTAAAACACACACAATTGATAAATATTCACTCTGTTATGGTTCTATTTTGCAATGATTTCTAAAATCTCTTGTATTCTCAACTGTTATGCTGATTAACTATAATGACACTGCAGATCCTGTGATGTGACTATTGTGGACTCGCACATTGCGATATCGATGCTAAAGCAATATACTGTATTGTGCAGCCCTACTATGAACAAATATTTAACGTTTGATCTTGGACTGATGTATTGCGTGATGTGGTTTTGTTGGCTTTTAAAAATAGAAACCAAAATGAATAATATCTCCATTCTGTGTGAACTAAAGACAAAGAAAAGCCTAATCTGGTCTGAAATAACTTCAGGGTGATCGAATAATGACCGAATACTCTTCTCCGGGCGAACTGTCCCTTTAAATCAACAGTTGCTGTGATTTCATCAAGTCACTGTTTAACATTGTTTCAGCGAATTGCTCCTAACAATTAGGGTTCGAGCCAAAGAAGCAGAAGCAGCCAAGAGTAATAATCACCGAGCAGAAAAACTACTTTTAATTTACGGCACGACGCCAAGAAGAGGTAATATGTTATTGTCTACTGCAAATTTGACGCCGCCGAACGTCAGCATGCCAGAAGACGTGGAATCACGAGCCAAGAACACAGTCTGGCCTCATCTCGCTTTAAGTGGATACATATTCTACAGCAGTCTCAGTCTTCCTGAGAAACTGTTGGGCTTATTAATCCTCCACACGCTCTTTGGGCTTGTCAAATCCCATTCGAACGCCACAGGAAACAAATGTGTAAACACATCCAACGTAGTGTGAAGGCTGTCAAACTCGATGCCTGCCCTCGCGTAGAGACGTAGGCTAAAAGTGAAATATAAGCCCTATCGAAGGCGCTTTTTTCGATTGCAACGTGCCACGCAGTGTAACCGGCTCTCGCACCCTCAGAAACATAAGAGCGCATGCAAAAGTGGGCCATTAATGATTAATGGCTGTTTAAATAATCATCTGACGGCAACTGTGGAGAGAGTCCCTGATGAAAACATCAACAGCAGTGCCTCTTGTCAATGCCTAACGATGAGACTAAATGTGGGCAGGGTGTTTGATAGCAGCATCAGTCATTCATAAAGGGGAAAAAGCAGGCCAGAGATGCAGCGCGCTGATACGGTCAGCGGTCAGAAGCGCAAATAACCTTCTCGTCTACCACAAGAATCGCCACTATTTTCAGCTCCCTCTGCATGCCATTGTGTAAAATAACTCTAAAGGTCATTAATAAATCTGGGTCAAGCGCCTTAAATGGGAACAGCAGGGTTTGTGAGCCGAGGTCCGCTGTGAGTTAGTGTGTGTTGATGGACCTCGGGCTTCAACTTGACATCTATTATGTAAACATTAGAAGCCGCCCAATGTGAGGGGCCGACTGCTCACATGATGTGCGCTATAAACCAAAATCACATAGCGGGCAGGACACTTCCAAACACTGAGCCGAGGTCACGTCAGGCGAACGCAGGCCTTTTCTAAACAAAGAGCCAAATGAGAAGCTCGGAGGAGTATAATAATCTCGCTGCATTTTAAAGAGTGTAAACAGATTACATGTTGATTTGATTATAGCTTGTCGCTTCTCTGTTGATATTTTCTATATAAAGGCTTTTTGTATACATACACCTCCATAAACATGACAGGAGATGAAGCCTTTACCACAGATCGGATCCTCCTTTTGGAGCTGCAGACGCGTTGTGTGTACATAGAGCCAATTGAGTTAAATTGCCTCGCTTAAAAATAACAGTGAGGAATGAAAGAGCCAACTTGATGCCCCACACATTTCGTGGTGGGTGGCACAACTGCACGGGCTTCTCTTCACTCGCAACTACAAAGGTTTCATCAGGACACTCAGGCAATTATCCTTTCAAAGACAAGACAGATCGGCTCATGGAGCATGTAATTATGCAACAAGTCCTCTCCTGTCCTCCCAACCGGGGTGTTTTGGAACGCTATGAGACGCCTGTAACATGATCATAACATGCAACACTTTGTACAATTAGAAATAATTTGCTGCTTCACACTTTTAAAAGGGGCCAATCAGCGTTCATGGAATCATCCCTTTCACAAATCTACCTGAACAAAGTCTTCTGATATTTTCGGAAAGCTCTGGACTAGATGTGGATTTGCTAATGTGTGTTGAGCTGAGTGTTTTAGATGCTTATTGGCATCTGAAGGCATAATTAATAAGTCAAAACGTTTAATATACTAACATGTAAGGAGAAGAGGATGTGAAGAACTTTTAGTGATTGACAGGGCCGACAACATCAGGGAAAACCCAAGAGTGCAAAAAGCAAAATGCACTTTTAGGATTATTAAAGTTGAATGTTACTTATTTTTACATATTGGATGTTATTAACATAAATTCTGCATTTTAAAAGACTGGCAAGCAATGCATTAATTATGATCAAAATGTTTATTTTGCTTTTTCTCAAGACTACAAGACCAGATGATGTTTCAGGATTTTTGGTATATTAGTAGTCTGTATGCTACAGTAAACATTCATTGTGCAATATTTTGAAACATTGTTATAATTTTTTATGACTGTCTTCTATTTAAATACATTTTTAACTGCAATTTATTACAGTGATGTGAAACTGGATTGATCATAAAAACTGTAATTCTTTGAAATACAAACCTTCAAAACATAAAGAGTAAAAAAAAAAAAAGAGTAAAGACTTAATTATTAAACATTTATAAAAAAAAATAATAATAATATATGTGATTATTTAAATTAATCAAATAAACAATATGGTGAATAAACAGTGCCTGCTTTATAGTTTAAAAATACTTTTGGAAAAATTAAATGTCAAAAAATCTAAACAGTTCTTGCTGACTAATAATGTAAAACCTAGTGATTTGGTTTTTTATACAAAGTATATACAAATCATTTTAAAATACAAGCAAATGTTTCGTGCTCTAAATAGGCCAGCCATCATTTTTGGTCCATAAAATATTGTTCAAATGAATAACATTAGTGTGCATCTTCTGTACATAAAGACAAAATGTAGTGGTGTGAATGGAACACTGGTCTCACGGTTCGGTTACAATTATCATGCCATCAATTCGGTTCAAATCGATATCTTAGTGCATTGACGATGCTTTCCATCCACAATTATAATTTTTTCTTCACAACACAAGAATTCTTGAATTACATTTTTAAAATATACAGTATTTAAATGTATACAGTATATTATTTGCAATATAATTTTGTCCTTTAATGCAAGCAGTCAGGTATATGAACTGTACCTTTAATTTTAGCTGCTCAAAGAAAACACTCTTTCTGAATGTATCAAACAAAAGTAAATGCAATCACAGAAGACAACATGAGCATTTATAGCAAATAATGTAAATATTATTCAGCTTGCTTTCTGAGCTGTCGAACGTGTTCTTACATTCTTTGATTGGTCATTGTGGTCACACGCTCAACAGAAAGGGCTGCGATTGGCTCTACAACTGTCAGCGCTGTTTACTGATGAGTGACGCGGACACTGAAGATTGCGCGGTAAGAGTCTATATGCGTGTAAAGCGCACATTGCATAGCTATCACAGCTGATCAGTGATAGACCTCGTGGAGAAAACTCACTCAGGATCCACAAGTATCGCTTAAATGGCGATAGAGGATTGGAAAAGTTACCATACAAACATGCCAGCAGTTCAAAAGTCCAAAGTGAGAAACAGAAAGAGAGAGAGAAACAGAATCAGAGAGAGAGAGAGAGCTTTGATTTTCTCCCTAGCAGTGAAAGTGTCTCCTGGTTCTGCTGTACTTCAGAGTCTGTAAAAGACTGTCCAGCAAACTCGTTTGCAGTGATTTGTGCACAGCTGTCTGCTTTTTAAGTAGTTGGAGCATTTTAATTACTTGCCCTCGTTTCGTTCAAATACAATTTTACCGTGACACAGCACATCAGTACGTATTAACCGGTGATGACCTATTAATGAACTATTAATGATACCAAATTGTCCACGTCTGCATCGAAGAAACTATTAATTTTGACACCCCTAATAAGATGTGTGACAGTCATTTTTTATTTTAGAAAACAGGACACATTTTAATGGATGGAAAATAGGCTCATTTTACAACTCCCCCAGACAGTTACTCCCCCTGTAGTGACATTGTGTACTAAGACAGATGGAAAATAAAAAGTTTCTATTTTCAAAGCCGATATAGCCAGGAAATTTGCTGTTATACCATGGTGGCAGCAGGCGCAATGATAACGCAGCAAGATGGTCACGTTGAAAGTTATCTAGAAGGAGACTATAGGCACTGTGTGATATCATTGCACCAGCTACAGCTATGGTATGCAAGCAAAGTTCCTTGATAGAAAAACTATCAAAACTCTTTAGTCATTTTTGAGCAAGGTGCTAATAGTCTAATCCTTTTCAATGATTAATGCTAAGCTAAGCTAAAAATGAACGGCTAAATGTATTCAAAAATTGTAAAACTCAACAGTTTAACTCAAGGGGAGTTGCAAAATAAGCATATTTTCCAAAGAAGTGGAATTTTCCTTTAATAAGTATCAGATTAGAAGCTTAACTCCCATTATGTAAATGTCACCCTCTATATACCTACAAGAAAACGAGAGTGTAATAACATCTCCAACACCACCAGTGAACCAGTTGAAAAAAAAAGCGACGCTACATACTAATGTATTTGCCTCCTCGGAGCAGCTGTGGGGCGAGCGGCTCCTAATTACTCCTCTACAAAAATTCTCCTGAAAGTCAACACAACATAATCGATGGAGAGGATTATATTAGCGAGGCCTTGGACCCGCGCCAATAAGAAAAGGCCTGCTGCTCTCGGTCTCATCAGCCGCCAATGATTGAGCGAGCTAATGGAAAGACACACAGCTAAAGTGACACATTTGTGCAATGGGGGGAAAAAACGGATCAGTCATTGATCTGCCAAGGCCATGGTAATTAGAGTGGTGGCCCGAGAGGTGAGAGACTGTTTGCCCTTAGAAACAGCAGACGAGCAGCTCTGGTTTACATCACCCTTGAGAGAAGAGATAGAGAGAGAGCGAACACTTGCGTCTGATCCCACATCAGCCCTCGTCACCTTCCAGCGCTGCTGACTTCACCAGAGGAGGAGGAGGTCACTGGAAAACAAACGTTTAATACACTGCCGAGGTGATGTCAATTATTCAGCACACCAGGCGAGGATGAGCTGTCTAGGGTCAAAGATGGTTTTCGGTGCTGCAGCTTGCGCACACATGTCTGAGGTAAAATGCAAACATTAGCTAACATGATTAGGTGAGTGGATTTCATATTTGTAGATGCGTAAGGAACATGTATACTCAAGACAAGGGAGTTATTTTGCAATAGACTTCTCTTTCTTTTTTATGCACTCTTACCAAATAAATATTAACTATAATCCTGAGTTATGATAATAATAACAATAACAATTATTATTACTGATGAAAATATATATATTTTTAGCATTATTCATAAAATAAATAAATTGTTGAGTTATGATGATAATAATAATAATAATAATAATAATTATTATTATTATTGTTATTATTATTATTGATGACAATACATAATTACTGTTGGTATTATCATTATTCAGAAAATAAATAAATTGTTGAGTTATGATGATAATAATAATAATACTAATAATATTATTATTAATAATAATAATTATTATTGTTATTATTATTATTGATGACAATACATAATTACTGTTGTTATTATCATTATTCATAAAAATAAATAAATAAAATGTTGAGTTATGAAAATAACTGTTGATAATTGTTACTGATGATAAATATTGTTACTATTATTATTATTATTAATAATAGTTTTCATATCAACGGTACTTGTGAATAAATTTGTTATTATTATCATTGTTATGATGATGATGATGATGATTATTATTATTATTATTATTATATGATAAAATTATAATAATACTTATTATTATTATTATTATTAGTAGTAGTAGTAGTATTGTTATATTTATTATTGATGATGATAATAAATAATATTATAATAATTGTTTTTACAAGGTAATTAATTACCACATGAATAACTTAATATTTAATGGTTTGGTTATTAAATGGACAGTTTCTAAATAAATAATAAAGTAAAATGTAAAGTTCTTAATAAAAAATTATGACATTTATCAAAATGATCTTTCACTAATGTCCATTTACCAAACATAAAACAAACACAATGTGGAGTATTACATACAGTATTTTAATAATATACAATTATTGCCACAATTATTTATATTATATTATAATATTAAAAGTATTACATATTAATAATAACATAAACAGAAATATAGCATTACTATAAATGTTACTATTGTTAATATTAATATAAACACTAACAATTAGTTGTACATTAGTTTATATGCAAAAATGCACATATTTAGTAGTAATACTAGTACATTTAAGTATTCATTAAATAAGCATTTAGGCTGTTCATTAAATGACTACATGTCAGGAAGACACAAGCTATGTAATGAAAATCATTTGAATGAAACCTTTCCCCAGCAGAGTCTGTACGCCAGACTACATTTATATAAGGCTAATTTCCTGAGCACTTACTGAATCTGAACGGTGCTTCCAATGAAAATGTTTGTTTCTCGGTTCTTAAAAAATATAATTTTCCTTTCATCAGGCTGGTAATGATTTAAGTTCTCTGCTGGAATATCTGGAGGAAGACGAGGCCAGTTTTATTCTCTCCAATCAGAGTGCATTAAAGCAGAGCACATATTACACAGGAGGAAAACAAACATCTTGGTGGAGATCCAGAAACTCTTTAGAGACTTTATGTCTGTCCTTTCTGAATATTCACCATCCTACTTCTGCATTTCTGCTGTGGGGGTCCAGCAATTATAAGACATCCAAGCAAGGTAATTCACACTTATTTGAAATGTTGCCATTAAAATAGATTATAATTAGATCATGCAGACATTGACATATAGATTAAGAAATACTAATTACACTTAAAAATATTTCTGCTGCTTGTTCAAACTAGAATTAGAATTAGTAGTCTAGAATTAATTCAGATTGAACATGGATTAAATAAATTCAACATTTATTTATTTGTTTGTTTATTCATTTATTTGTTTGTTTATTTATTTATGTATTTATTTGTTTATTTATTTGTTTATTTTTGTGCTCTGACAAACTATTTTGTTCAGCTATTATTATCTAAAGATAATACATTAAATATCACAAAATTTAACAATTATTTAATTCCGTTTAACGATTAATAACTTAATTATTATGATCTATTTTTTATTTTATTTTGAAAAGTGCTGAATTATTTTGAGAAACTCTTGGATTATTCACGAGACATTAAAGAACTCAGTGACTTCACACAGTTAATTAATAACTAACTAAACTATTCTTGAGTCACGCCAGCCTTTTTTGTTCCACAACCAACTTGAAAACTTACTTGAAATTTATCAGAAACTGGTTAACTAATATACGTGTCTGATACATGGTTCCATCACTGTAATGTACAACATGTCAGTTCCTGAAATAACAGTCTCAATGTTTTCTTCTCTTTTTTTCCTCATCCGCTGAGACCTTTGACTTCCTCCACAGCTCTTTACAGTACTCGAGAAAAAAAGGTCACACAGGTTTTGCGGCCACATGTACAGTGACTCATGCAGAAAATGTTCCCACATTGTGCGGTTCAGACGAAATAAATAAATAAAAAAAGACCAGAAAGAAAAATTAAGACAACACAGTAAATATCCTAAACGTGGCTTGGCTTACCACAAACATGTTTCAATGCATGGACAGGGCAAAAATATGTAGGCCAGTAAATTTTATAGCAGCTTATATTTGTAGCATACAGATAAAACATTGTGAATTTTGGAAACGATTACATCTATTACATCTTTTTTCAGGACTTTACAGTACTCTGAAGTTAATAGAAAAAACTCTGTGCAGTCAACACTTGAAACTAAATCTATAAGTAAATGGATCTGTTATGGTTATGATAGGTGATGATGATAAACATCAGGACACTCAATTGAAATTCCAATGAATGTGAAAATGCATTAGCATCACTGACAACCGCAGTGTCTGGTATTATAGCTGTACACATTCTAATAAATCAGTATTATGCATATAAAAACAAATCGCATGATATAATAACTAACAAAAACTAGAAATGTTCTGATATCCTTTTTACTTTCTGAGTCCGATTACCCTTTTCATCCTGGTACTGATACCTTATAAATTGATAGTATTATTTTATTATATGGTGTACTTCAGACTTCCCTTAATAAACAATAAACAAATACAAATAGTGAGCTAAAGTATTTTAGTTAAAGTCTGACATTTTTACCAAGCAGCAATATTGTTTATTGCTCTTCACTGAAATTTAAATACAGACACAAATCTAGTGATGTGAAAAGAAACGTTCAATTGAATCCATGTGCGAGCCAAGCAATCAAGCCAAATGTCAAAGCTCCAGCTAACCACACAGTCCAGCATATAGAAATCTAAGATACACCAATATACAGTATGCAAGTCATATATTTTAAGTTCATATTTAGTTTTCAAAGATATAAAAATATGCCATATGTACATACATTTTTAAATATTGTGAAAACAGTTGTTTATATATGAATAAGATAGCATGTAGGATGAACATTGTGAGGACCAAGCAACGTCTCCAGGTAAAAAACGTTATCCACCAATTAGGCATGAGATGATAAACGGTTTCAAGGTTTACCCCGGTTTGGGAAAGTCTGAGATTTTCTGTTATACCATTCCTTAAGTATAAGTAAGTTTTTTTTATGTTTTTATGTGTTGTAAATAAATCTGTGTTTTTGAAATTGAAGAAGACAGCAAAGACAATGATTTATTTTAATTATTTAGTCTGACATGCTAAAAAATGATAAATGTTTCCTAAAATAAAAGATATTGTGTTCAATGGGTAAATAAAACAGTGTACAGTAAAAATCTACAATCAAAAAATGACTTTTGCTGCTTTTTTTAACGAATTGAAACAACAAAATTCTAACGTTTTTGGAGGGTGGCGGACAACTTAATCATTTTATGTTCAATCCAAAAAAATTTATTAATAAAAAAAACGATTAAATTAACTTAACTGATTTGTGTTGGAACAACATGAAGGCATTATGTTGAACCCAGCATTTTTTTTACAGCGTATGGAATAATATGGCTTAATAATGATGTCAAAATATTACAGGCAATCCAATTCTGCAGCTGTGAAATTTTACTTCCATCTATTGTGCTTTAATCCTTGGGAAGAATATCACAAAAACGTAATAAAACAATTGACTGATTTCTTCATTTGACCCAGCAGATGTGAGCCTCAAATGACTGTGTTGGGAAGAGTGTTTCATGAGTGATACAGTACTCTTGCATGTGTATCGTTTTTAGATGAGTTTAATAATAACGTCAAAATAGAAAATTTGGGAATTTGAAATAGTCTTCTGGGATTTGTAATTTTAATAAAATAATAAAAACATGTTAGAATACATTACATACACAAGTAAAATACACAGGATATACTGTAAAACTACAACCTTGATTCTTTCAAAATAAAAGAAATGGGACAAAAACTCTTAAATGCGTAATTTGGTATAACAAAAATAATAATGTTATTTTTTCTGTGAATAAAAAAAAAATCAACATAATAAGTGTTAAGTCTAAAATATTGTTTTGTACAAAATAATAATAAATATTAATATAAAATGGTAATCTGTCAAAAAAATAAAAAAATAGAGTGCGTATTTTAATGATGTAATGTATTATAATATGGCTTCCACATAATTCATTCACGCCGTCCCAAAAAAAAGTTCCCATAACTAATTTAAGCAGATTAAACAAAAAACAATCAAGTCCCCCCCTCAAAATAGATCTCCAAAATTGAGTTGTTTCAGTTCATTTTAATTAAGTAGTTTGGACAAGCAGGAATTTAGTTTTTTGGGTGTTCTACAGCTATTTCGGGTTTTAATTCAACAAAGTCATTACATTAATACGAATACGAAGAGCGTAAATGACTAACTTGGTAGTTGCAGTGTTAAAGGCCTGATGCCACGACGCCACATGGACTGATAAATATGCTGTCTGTTTTAGGCTCTGCTTGTTTGGTTGGGGGGGAATTTGGGCTGGGAGAAGCTCATCCGTGCTGCACATTAACTCATGTGCTGGAGAGATAGAGAGAGAGATGGACAGATACAGAGAGAGAGGGACGTATGGAGTCATCCTGTCTGTAATTGCATGGCTAAATGCTCTGGTCTCTTCCTGCCCTCCCCCTCGGCGGCATCTCCCTGCCCGCACCAAGAAACTGCAATTGGCATAAGCCACTTAAGGCAATCTGTGCTGAGCGAACTACAAAACCCTGAGAGGGCTTAAATTTACTGAAGCCTTCAGAGACGTTAAGGAAGGAAAGAGAGAGAAAAATAGTGGTGTTCCTTATTTAGCAACCGACAATCCAATTCTGCAGCTGTGAAATTTAACTTCCATCTATTGCGCTTTAATCCCTGGGAAGAATATCACAAAAACCTAATGAAACAATTTACTGATTTCTTCATTTGACCCAGCGGATGTGAGCCTCAAATGACTGTGTTGGGAAGAATGTTTCATGAGTGATACATTACTCTTGCATATGTATCGTTTTGAGATAAGTTAGTCTCACACTGCAAAGAAAAAATTAAGCAAGCATGTTATTAATTTATTAATAGCTACGAACACCAATATCCATAAGCAATTAGTATTTTTCATTATTATCCCCAAATAAAAATGTACTTTAAAATGATGACAAACTACTTTAATGTAAAAAGTACAGTGGTCCCTCGCTATAACGTGGTTCACCTTTTATAGTCTCGCAGTTTCGCTGATTAAGTTTGTGCAATTTGACATACTTTTTTGATTTTTTACAGCGCATTGGGTTCTATGTCCAGATTAGTGCACTGTGTTCTGCGTCCTGATTGGCTGTAGACTACCGTCAATCAATTTTCTCCATGCTGTGTCTCCTGTACAGTACAGAATGCTTTCAGCTTGCCAAATTGACATAAATCTTTGATTGCTAGTAGTGTGACTCTGACGTGCTGTATTGTATGTTTGCAAGTTTTTTCCCAAACAAACCCTATAATGTCGAAACATTCTGCACCGTCAAAGGCAATTGCAGTAGTACCCAAAAGGCAGAGGAAGATGCTAACCATAACACAAAAACTTGGCCTTCTGGACATGCTAAATGAAGGTAGAAGTAATGCGAGTGTTTAAGCGAAAGAAAAGTGTGAAAATGTTAACGCCAGTCTGAGAAAAGTGTATAAAGTGTGTAGTGAGGGGTTTTGCAGCCCTAAAACATCTATAATAATTGTACAAAATAAAGCTGACTACTTCGCGGATTTCACATATTCTGGGCTACTTTTAGAACGTAACTCCTGCGATTAACGAGGGACCAGTCTTACATTAATAATAATAATAATAATAATAATAATAATAATAATAATAATCTAAATGAGAACACTAAAATAATGAAATAAACATATTAATAAGAACTTAACACAAAAATATACGTTATATAAACAAATTATACATTTTATGTATCAATAATAGCAACAATAATCTAATAGAGAATACCAAAATAATGAAATAAACATGAATACTATTAATAAAATCACATTACACAAAAAGTATACATTTTATGCATTAATAATAATAATAATAGTGATAACAATAATAACAACAACAACAATAATAATTTTTATATTATTACTGCTACTGTTATTATTAAATATATATTTATAAGTCAAAAAGATTTAGATAACTTTGGAAGCAGAGCACATATATATCACACAAGTGGTACAACCAATTTTTTAAACTAAAGAATGGGGAATAAAAAAACACTAAAATACATAATTTAGTATAATAACAATCAGGGATGGGCAATATTTATGATACATGCATTATTAAATATTTTAAATACAAAATAGTATTTTGTAATTTGTATTTGAAGGGGTTTATGAAAATGGTTTAATATTTTGTATCATAATAAATCAGTGTCTTGTATTTTTGTATTTTTAAAATACAGCAAAATACTTTGTAAGAAATCTACATCAAAACATATAAATGCATCCTCTGATCGGTGCTTTGGATGTTATTAACTCTTTAAAGAAGAATTGAAAAAATCTTAGGAGAAAGAGTATACTATACAAACAATAGTAGTTTTGGATGGACTGCTGATGCCAAATGTTTGTCGTAAAAACAAACAACATAGAAATAAGTCCTACAGTGGCGATTATCACAATACTTAATAATATTTTTGTGTTTTATATTTATTAATCAAAAACACCTAATACAGTTTTTACATTGAGTAATGAAGAGTTCAATAGTAAAAACTAAATTTCTGAAAAATTCTGTGAACAAAAAAATTTAATTAACTCTTTATTTAATGCTCTTTTAAAATATTAAAAGGTTGAATAATCATTGTACAGAGATTTGCCATCAACATTGCTAACTTCACTAAGTCATTAAACTTTAAACTGGGAAGGGACTGATAGGTCTTATTGATGGAAGATTTGCAACGAAATGTCATGCTTCTTTGTAAAAGTATTTTGTTGAATTTTTAAAATACAAAATACAGTATTTTATTTAGATACTTGTGGCTGCTGTATTTTGTAGTTTATTTTGATACACGTAAAATTGAGGTATTTGTTATTTTATTTTGAAATACATTTCAATGTTTTTTTACCCAACACTGACAACAATATGCTATTTTTACTGTGAAAAAAAAGAAATAGTAATAAGTTACAAGTCTAAATTATATTCCAGTTTTTTTTTTCAAAATTATTAATATTGATATAAAATGATAATGTAAAAAACAAATTAGAGTATCTTGATTATGTAATGTAAAAACAGTATTATATGTATTTGAAACAACAAAAATATGCATATAAAGTACATAATGTATAAAATACTTGAATATGATTGTTGAATATATTATTATATATTACATTATAATATTAATATATAGCCATTTGCTTATCAATATAATATTTAATATTTATCAATATTCAGATTTTGAATCACTAACTCATATTAAATATAACCAAGGAAGTGTATTAATAAACTGAATTTGGTTTCATGTTGACTTTAATGTGCTGGAATCAGGATGTGACCTGATGGCATCTTTTAACTAATTTCAGACCTCTTTAATGTATGATTACGCAAAACATGATAAAGCGTCTGCCAACAGCCACGCAGAGACACTGTCTTCATAATCATAATCAATAAAAGCGAGGCAAATAGAGAGCACCCCTAAGGACTGGTTACCGGACACAGGATTGATTATCGCTGAGGAAGTCAGGTGTTCGCTGACAGGAAGCATGTCTTAATGAAGGAAAAACTCGCCGCCACCGTGTGCATTATTTAGTCCTGTAATAAAGCACTCAATGAAACTTCAAAGCAGCCAATTCATTTTTAGCTTCACTGGGAGACGAGAGAGAGAGAGAGAGAGAGAAAGAGAGAGAGAGAGAGATATTGAGGGGCTCACTGAGAGAGACAGATGGATGGAAGGAGGGAGGGAGGTTAGGACAGAGAAATAAGGACAAACAGCAGAGGAAAGTGAGATGGAGGCGAAGGAAAAAATGAGGGTAAAGGAGGACAGGCGTCAAAATCATGGACATGCTGAGATGCAAACAAAAGATGAATGGAGGAAAGAGTAAGGAAATGTGGAAAAATAGAGAGGGCATCCAGTAACATTAAAACTGAAAATTATTTACTCCCTCTCATGTTGTTATGAAGCTATTTGACTTTTGCAGAACACAAAAGGTTCTTTTTTAAGAATATTATCGCTGTTCTTTTCTATTTATTAAAAATGAATGACAAATGAGTGAATCAAGCTTCAAAACAACCAAAAGGATGCAAAATAAACCCTAAAAGCAACCTGTATAAACAGTCTCATGTTATAAGTGTCTTCTTATAATGTCCTTGCTACACTGTAAAAAATGCTTGGTTCCAGACAATCCCTGTGAATATGTTGTCCCAACACAAATCAATTAAGTTAACCTAACCATTTTTACAAATTTAAGTTGCTTGAACTTAAAACAATTAACAACTTAAAACATCCCATGGATAAACTAGAGCAAATGACGGGGTGCTCTGCTTTTGATGCGAACCCAGCATAAGACAAATCACAACAATGATCATGATATTATTTATATGAAACTGTTTAACTTATTTTGACTACCTTATTGTTGACTTGCCAAATCACTTCCATATCCCTTAATAAAAGATCTAATTACAATAATTATGGGTCATTAGTAGGCCCACACGGAATCTGCGTGCGCAGAAATTCATAGATTTCCGCAGATTTTCTGCCAGACTATTTACTTACTTGTGTAAATGTGTGTAAACTTATATTCATTCAGTTTTTAAATTAATTTTAGAAATATTATTAACAAATATGAAAATGTTCATATGATTTATTTACAATACAGTTTGTAGAGTACTATTTTCTCTCTTTTAGTAGATATATTATATGACAGACTTTCTTTGTTTACCAAATAAATAGATCTAATTGGATTTGCACTGTAAACATTAAATAAAAGTTATAAAAGGTATTATTTTTAAATTTTATATATTACGTTTTTAGTTATGATACTCCCAAAATCATTTCGCATAAACCTGCAGATTTTTTTTTTTACAAAATTCTGGGCAGAAATAGCTAAAAACGTCTGCAGATTCTGTCTGGCTCTACTCATTAGTTACTTTCCTTTAATAGTCAGATAGTGAGAAAACACTCATTGTGTAATGAATGCATTAAAAATATTAACTTAAGATTATTTATTGTTTGGAAGATCTTCTAAAAAGGTCAAAAACACATTCACTTTCTCATAATAAACTGTACAATGCACATCATTTAATTTTGTATGTCTCAAATAATGTGTTTGAAGATTTATTCTTTTTTTACACCCAGCCTTTCCAAGAGCCAACTCGGCTCTGATTGGTCAGATGACCCAGTGTTTCGTGTTTGTCAGAAATGAAACTCCCACCAACTCCAGAAGTTCCACAAATGTGCTTCAGTGACTGTATAGACTTCTAAGATAGTGATAATACAATAGATTTGACCAATTCAAGTTCTTGGTGAAACATCAGTTGAACTACTTTTCAGCCTGGACATTGATCAAGCAGGACATTTCTCAGTGGTAAGTTTCAATAGGAAAAGGAATCACATTGTTAAATTGTTAAACATTGACTGATTAGATTAATCAGCGCTAAAATTGCTGAAGTTCTGTTGAACACACTCTTTCTTGTACAGATAATTATATAATTATCAAATAATAATTATGAGTTGATTAAATTTTTTTTAGTAATAATAACAATAATAATAAATATTATATTCATTTAATTATTATAGGATTATAACATTATTATAATACTATAGGAGTTTTTGTTAGAGCATAGTCTACAATAAAGATTGGACTCAATGTCATAGTTTTATCCCATGTGTTTTATGCAGTTTGAAGGGCATTGCATAAAAAAAAAACAACAATGACAACTCATTCAGATCATTATGAAATATATGCTGTTTGAACTTTCTACCCCTTTAAAATGATTGGAAATGTATTAATTACTGTAAGTTTGTAATGTAAAATACTTTTATAAAATGCATCTTGAAAACACCAGTCCCTCATCAGTGTAACAGAGTAAAAAGTCGCTGAACAAAAATAACATCACTCAAAATGCAGAATTTTGTGTTTTATTACAGAAAAGATCTAATTAAAGGTGTCAAAACAATTAGGATCATGGATTGTTTTTCACTCTTAAACACAGGATCCTTTTAAGATCAAGCTAATGTCCAAGAGTCTGTGTTTGGTAACCATGACAGCCTCTCATCCAGATAACAGCCTCATCCTGAGGATATTATAAAATGTCATTGAAATATAAAGGCCACTTTAGTGGCACAGCTCTGACAGAGCCACCTGACTCTATGTGTTGAACAGCAGTCCTCAGCCAGCCGTCTGCAGGAGTGAGAACAGAAACATTTTCTGGCTGGAAATAATAATAATAAAAAAAGTCTCGTCCTCTTCTGGCCCGGTAATGACTTTCAATGGGAATAAGAACACTTAAAAGAGGAATATTTCCTCTTGATTTTAACGTGCAGTCATACTGAAGCAGGCGGTGAGTTTTCTGGAGTGATAAGGGCTTAGCCAATGTAATCCTCACAGGCACTTGGCCTTATCTCTCCTGTGAGGAAAAAGGGAAACTTTCTGCCTTTTCAAAAGGCAACAGTGCTTCCAACGAGAGGCTTCAACTGTATGATTTTCTTCCTGCAGCTTGACAGAAGGACTTACAATAAAATCCATCCTCACAGCGTCCAAACACCCTTGAAAAAATTAATACATCCTACAGTAAACAAACCAAAACCATTGCAAAAATTCCACTCGTATATGAAATGGCACAATGCTATAATCGCCACAGCTTCACAGAGACAACAGGGGCAGTGTTACACTAATGTAAAAGAAACGTGATGCCTTGCTGATAAGGATCGATCAATCGCCACCAATTCATCAAGTCTGCTTGAGAAACTGTAAGAAACAGAGCGTCCGACTGCTTCTCCAAGTTGACAGACAACTCCTCCACAATCCTGTATTTGGGGCAGCGGCTTCGCTCGGCTGACCTTTGCCATTAAATATTGAAACAAGTGCAGTGAACAAGGGAGGATATGGCTTACAGCTACACCCTTCAAAGTGACGCCACTACATGTGAAACAGAGCCGAGAGGAGAGCGAATCATCTGTCAACAGTCACATCAGAAGGGCCTGTTACATGTCGAGCGTCACTCCTCTACAAGCGAGTGTCACTCTGCCCTCGCGGGCACAAACATCTCTGTGTTCTCAATTCAGTCGTGCCACTAACAGGGAAGTGTGTTGCATAATGCCATCGTGCTATTTAAATGATGTGCAAATCATATTTGTTGAAGGCTCCCCTCAAGATCACATGGATCTGCTCTCCAATGGGAAGAGGAAAAGACACATGGAGTAGGACTGAGTGAAATGTCACAAAATAAAAAAGCATGGCATGTCATGTCAGTAAAAATTTCTGATTAACAATTTTGCAGCTTGGATGCATCATATGATGATCAGTAGAGATGGTAAATACTTCTACATATTGTAAAATGTATTGAACTTTCCATTTTCCATGAATTGATAAATATGATTGGCTGCTTGATTATGAAAAAAAATTATAATCATGATTATTTTGGTCAGAATTGTGAACACGATTTTTTTATAAGATTATTAGTTGGCAATATGACCAAATTTAGTTTGATTGAATTATTTAAAGATGATTAATAGTAATAATCATAGTCGTCAGCAGGAATATGGCCTCTGTCTCTTTAAGATCCACACAGATGTGATTTATTATTACACATGCATTTTCATTTTTAACTCTTTATGATAATTTATTACACAACAAATAAGTGTTTATGTTAATAATCACCAAGCGCTGCATTTCACACATTTTTGCATGTATTTGAACATTTAAGAATGCAGCTTGAGTTAAAAGATGATTTTACATGTCCATGTTCTGTTTGGTGTGTGAACAGCTCTCTTTCACGCTTTTAAAAACATGAATAAATATAACACACTTCAATAAATTAAGTATGCCCGATACTGCACATTTTTACATGATTTTACTGATTTGGACATGAAATTTGGCTTTACGAAAGACAGATATGGACTGCTGGAAAGGGGGTGGGATACTAGGCTACGCAGTAATCTATTTATCATGATTATTGTTTTTTGTTCATAAATGTTGGAGGCCAAAATCGAAATTGAATTTGGATTAATTGCACATCCCCCAACCATGGCTCCACAGCTTGTCACTAAATAAGCACATTTACAGCTCCAGACTGTCATGAACGCACTCAGGGCCATCTGCGATACCCTTTGATAGTCAATTTAGATTTTTTGGTCAACTACTCCAGAAATGGTTAAAAACAGCTAAATATTTAAGAAATGTTCTGTTGATGGCTGTTAAAAAGAGTTGTGCCAAAATAAAAAGTTGTCACAGAGTCCTAGTCACTAAAAATGAATGCATGGAAATTACAATAAACATTCATATTAGAGAAAATCAAAACATTTGTAAATCAACAAACGGGAAAAAAATGACTAATGGTTAATGTTTTATAGAACTGATCTTTTTCTTTGTGTGTGAAAATTCTGATGAAACTGATCACTTCCTACATATGTTTCTTTTGATTTAATTTGCTTGTTGCTGGTATTTTTTCTCCTTTCTTGTATGCATACAACATATGTCTGCATGAGCACATAGAGAATGTATATGTGGCTGAATATGAAAGCTAATGTATGTCAAGTATGATAAGTATATTTAGATGGTATCTGACATGCATCTGATAAAAGAGTAATACAATTTGGTAAGTAAATATAAAACAAAATCAACAAGATCAACAAGATCTCACAGGAAATCGTAACTTTTGATATAATGGCTAATTCGTAAGAATTCGGACGATCTCATTTGTATAATTTTGTACGATTTGCTCATCCACCAATAATGGTAGGGTTTAGGGGTGGAGTTTGGAGTCATGCCTCCTTTTTAAAATCGTGCATTTTCGTACGACTGAACTCTAAACTCGACTAAACTGACAAATTGTAAAATAGTTAGATTTCCTCGTAAGATCAGGCTGAAAAAGCACAAGCCAATCGTTCTTTCTTCATAAGTCCTCAATGTCAGAAGCCATCTGTAATAATTTTGCTTGTATAGATATTTTTCAATAAAATCTTTATTATCTTTCTACTTTAAAATTTTTAAATTTTCTGTGAGTATCTCTTTAAATTAATTCATTTAAACAGACTCACGGAAACCACATTAACCACCTCTAACATGGAACTTTGAATCTGAGACGTTATTTAAACGTCTCTTAATGCAAAACTAATCTAATCACATGCTGTTAGGGAATTTAATGGCCAAATAAAAAGCTCATTAAACTCACTGCGCTTTTTGCAATGTTGTCTAAATTTTAAACAGCATATTTTACATATTTAATAACCTACCCACCACTAGTACATACAGAATAAACAAACAAACAAACAAAAAAATGGAGAGCAAAAGGAGATTGATTGATATAAAAGCAAAAACAGCTAAATAAATCAAAATAGAAAGGGTGCAATTAAGGACTTGGGCCCCATGGCTGGAGTTGCTTTAGGCCCTCAAATCAGTAAATCTGCTCCTAGCTATGGTATATTGAGCCAGTGTCTTGTGAAAAGTGTAGTGTAGAGATGACAATTTTCTCATTAATGAAATTAATTGATGAATTTAATTTATGGTTATGACACAACTTTATTAGCATATATTTCTTTAACTCTTTGTTTGTTTGTTTTGTTTATTCTGCATGTTCTAATAAATTGGACCGCTACATGATTAAGGGTGATGGATATTTTATTTTATAATATTGTTATTACATAACGTTACATTATTATTAGGGATGTCCCAATCAGGTTTTTTTGCCCTCGAGTCAGAGTCAGAGTCATTTGATTTTGAGTATCTACACATACCGAAACCCGATCCAATACTTTCATAATACATAAAAAAAGAATAATTTTATAAAAAAAAAAATTAATAAAACTTATTTTAACATTCAACAACTCTGTTAACAAACAGAGCACTTGAACAATCAAGTAATAAATAACATCAATTCTTCACTTTTGGCCTTTAGTGCAACAGTAAATATAAAAAACAGATATAAAACAAACAGCACCTTAACTTAAAATACTAAGCAGGCATGTCAACAAAAAAAGTGCCACAGTGTTTTCAAAGCCAGTAATGCGTGTGTGTGTATATATATATATATATATATATATATATATATATATATATATATATATATATATATATATATATGTATATATACACACACACACACAGTCATATATATTCGAGTCTTGATCCGTGTGATAAGGCCCGATTTCCGATCATGTGATTGGATCTGGACATCCCTAAATATTACAGTAATATTATATTTGATTGTATAATAAATAATATTTAATTATGTTAAAATTGTATTTGTTTGACTCTTACTACACAAAATATGATAGAAAACAATGTTTAAAGGTATAATTTATACTTCTGGATATTTATTGGAGGCCCCACAATTTCCTGGGGTCCTAAACGGCTGCTTACCTCGCTTATTGGTTAAATCTGCCCCTGACCATAGCTATAGCATTATTTTATACCAAAACAAAGGTGGTTTGTGCAACATACACACACACACACACGCCATACAGACTCCCTCATCAACAGACTCCCTCCGTCAAGTCCCTCAACAGCTTGAATTGTAGTTTGTTTGTATACGCTGATCCTCATGGTAATGTCCCCTTAGATTAGAGATCTGGAAACATTTCTCCCGTGGGCCTAGTTCGTATTACTCTCCGCTAGCTATATTTTCTTGTCAAAATTGTGTCAGTGCTTCGGGTGTACACACATACAAACAAACGATACCACCTGTGCTGCTTATAGGAAACTGATCTCAGAGCAAAATCCTTTCAAAAAAGGTCTCTGGCAGACAGAGAGAGCTGGTGAAAAACAGGGCTTCTCTCTCTCCGTCACATTATCTCTCTCTCTCTCTCAACACTGAAGGGTTCATCAAAGACGTGTCATACTGATTTCAGAGCCACTGATCAGCGTGCGATTCCTTCCTCTAATCTAATTGTGCCACAAAATGGAAATCATCAGAGCCAATTTAACAGCCCCGACTCGTAGTACAAGCACATACATCCGCTTCCCCCTTCATTCATCTGCACAAGTGCATCTGCCTGGTTTAGACTTCTCCACTCAAAGGGTTACTAATTGGAGCCTGAATCCCATGATGGCTATGCTTTTTTTTTTAAACCAAGAAAGAGATAGAGGGGGGAGGGCGGGAGTAGGCCAAATTGATGGGGATGAGACGCACAAGCAAACACTTCCTGCTTTTCTTAAGTGAAAGTCTCAGCTTGCCCTCGGAGGAGTAGTTCACATCTGTCCGGCATGAGTCAGGAGTCATCGGTCGAGAGAGTGAATCATGACTCATCTAACAGAGAGATTCCTTGAACACTCATAGGCCATGTTTACACCTGGTAATAAGACGCTTTTTTTTTCCCATTTCAAATACAGGGGTAAATACAGGGGTCTGTGAGGTTACCACTTTCAGAGGTAGTCAAACACATTTGATGAGATTGCTTTCACATGCATAATGTGAAATGTTAACCCCGTCTTACAGGTACATTGAAGTATTTTAAGTTTTGGTAAATTAAGAGTAGGATGTATTTTCACTTAAAGAAGTTTTGTAAAGGCTATGGCATGCAAAGGGAGTTTTAAAGGGTACTCATGAAAAGGGGACTCATTATGATTAAAACAGATTCTTATAAAAACGTCAAACGACTGGCAAAAACATTGACACTTTTACATCAAGTTTATTTAGTCACAATGTACAATATAAAGCATACATACAGCTGAAGTCAGAATAATTAGCCCCCCTGAATTATTAGCCCCCCTGTTTATTTTTCCCCCAATTTCTGTTTAGCAGAGAGATTTTTCTTCAACACATTTCTAAACATAATAGTTAACTCATTTCTAATAACTGATTTATTTTATCTCTGCCATGATGACAGTTAATAATATTTTACTAGATATTTATCAAGACACTTCTATACAGCTTAAAGTGACATTTAAAGGCTTAACTAGGTTAATTAAGTAGGCAGGTTAGGGTAATTAGGCAAGTAATTGTATAATGATGGTTTGTTCTGTAGACCGTCGAAAAAAAATTAGCTTAAAGGGGCAAAAAATTTGACCTTAAATTTTTCATAAAATATTTAAAACTGCTTTTATTCTAGCCAAAATAAGAAATAAGACTTTCTCCAGAAGAAAAGTTGTGCATTTATACCTCTGCTGCTGTTTGTTTTGCTCAGCAATAACACGTCAGAAATGCTAGCTGGCAGTGGGCGTTTATGTTCCCTTGTGTCGAGTTTCTTCGCTGGTGTTTCGTTTTTTCTGAACGGTACCTTAATGTACAAGTGACTCAAACTAGCTCATTTTTATTGCGGGAATCGCTGGACGTGCAACAACTTTAATCATGAGGTAAACACATTACAACAGTTTCCATCTGCAGCTCCTTCACAGGACTCGACACTTGTAAACACTCGCTCCATCGGGCTCGCGTGGCTCTCGCATCCACCCACACTCGTCAGCGCTACCAAGCCAACCAATCACACAGCTTAAGCTACACATCATTGTGATGTGTAGTTACATTTTTGAGAGGTGTGCGTCAGTGTTGCCGATGGCCAAGGCGAGGGCTATGCGACCACGCCTAGGCTGCGCCGCAGCATACGCGTGTGGTTGATGCAGAAGTATAAATCCTTAAGGGTGCACTCACACTATGCTATCTGAACCGTGCCCAGGCACGTTTCCTGGTTCATTTGACAAATGTGTAAGTGCTCCCAATGGGGCACAGGGGCGGTTCAGTAGGGCTTTGGCGCAGTACACTTGTAATGTGAGTGCAAAGTGTGCATTAGCTGGAAATTGAAGATGTGACATCACTTTTAATGGACTATTTCATATGGATTTAATAATTATTCTTATTTTTCAATGTATGCAAACCCCTCACTGCACGTCAGCTGCACCTTCAGCAAACCTCCTAATACCTGCAGCTTGAGGACTTTTATATGATAATTTATGAGCGTCAAAAGTTGTGGATCTGCATGTCACTGCATCCCAAACGACTGAAACTATATAACTAAAGCAATCTCTGTCGTACTGAGTGAGAGTGATTCTCTTCCTGTTAAACTGAACAGTCGCATCATTGATGACGTAAGCATGCTCAGGTTTGGAAGGCAAAATGCAGTGTGATCGCAGGCCGTCAGGGGAGAGAGAGGGGGCGGGGGTGGGGGGATTGGCAATCACACTTCGGCAGGGTTCAAGGCAACTGTATCTAGTGTGAGTACACTCTTAGACAGTGACAAAATTTGCATGTAAACATTCAGATATAACGGATATAAACATTCAAAGCTTTGAAACCTTGTCACTTCCGCCTAAATGAGTCAATGATTTTTTTTCACGTTCTCTTGACCAATCAAATGCTCTCTAGTATCTGACATGCTCCGCCCCCTTCATTTCTCATTTGCTTTTCATTTAATGCGCTTGAGCTCAATCACTCACTAGCAGAGCTGTGATGAAACATTATGCTATTGGCTGTTTTTTTAAAGGGGAGGAGCTACTCTATGTGCCACCCACTCTTTATGTTTAAGTTGAGATTATGTACAACATCGAATAAAAACGCACATTTCAAAGCACTTCACGGGACCATTAAACACAAAAGAGGATATTTTAAAGATTGCTGGTTATTAGCACCCATTGACTTCCAACGTAGGGGAAAAAATGACAATGGAAGTCAATGGGTGATATTAACTAGCATTCTTGAAAATAACTTGTTTTGTTTTCAACAGAAGAAAGAAACTCAAATAGGTTTTGAACAAATGAAGAGTGAGTAAATGGCAGATTTAATTTTGAGTGAACTTAAATACCCGGTAATACTGATAAAAAACAATAATAAAAGAGAGTAATCCCAAGGTCAAAATATGAAAGAGCTGTTCTACTCAGTGTTACTTTCCAAACATGTTCCTAAAAGAAAAATAAACAAATAAATAATCTTAAATCAGATACTGTACATGTATTTACACATGAAGTCTGGCATCTGAATGCTCTAAAATGCACTCAGCCAACAGTGGCGTGAACAACTTGTAACTTGAACAAGTGTCAGAAGGCAAACACGGTAAGCTGTTCGTTGACCACATCCTGGCTGAGTGTGTGCAAAGTCGTGTAGATTTAGCTGCTCGCAGGACAGCACAGGGCTGGGCGGTGTTCATTACTGCGCTAACATGGTTTGTGGTCTGGAAACATGTGAAATAACGTGTCAGAAAGAAGCCTGCATTTGCCACGCCATTATTAGGCCTCAGTGATGCAGAGCGCGTGCATGTTACATTAAGGTTAGTGCGAGATCAAGAGGGGTTTAATAAGCTGTAGCATCTGTGATTTGCCATGAAATTGAATACATTTATAAAAAGGTAATGCCGAAGCCGAAATTGCTGCTGATTAATTGGAGCTCTGTGATATGTGAATACAAAATGCAATCAAAAGTAATTTCCTGCGTTATTTATCAGTCAATAATGTCAGGCGCGCAGTCGGCTCATTAACCGGCTATGACATGATGGGGAGGAAAGAAAACTCCCTCGTTCCACTCCGCCATGAATCCAAACAAACAGGCCATTTATTACGGGGGCAGAAATTGATTGTTTTTCGAGAGAAGCTCACTGCATCAATCCAGTAGTGATATTTTTCCGAGGGAGAGAAAGGAGCTTGTCTCCCGCCGCTATTCCCCAGCGCTCTGTGTGTCGCGGCTAAGCTGCTTAATCATGATAACCCACAGTAAATGTTTTTGCTTTTCCAGACACATTATCTACTTTACAGATGAGAAATCTGGTTTCATGGATTAAGAGCGATGCCATAACAGGAAATACTTGTGGAGTTAACCTTGCCTGATGGCTTCAAAGCCGGCCTGTTAATTCAAACTACTTCCTGAGCCCAAAAGATAAGAGACGCGCACACACAAGAGAAGACACCATTGATGTGTGTGTGTGTGTGTGTGGCAGGATGTGTGTGCGTGTGTGTTTGTGTAAAAAAGCGAGGTAACATGATTATGGGTGAAAAACTATTATTTTCTTGACTTAATCGAATGGCTTTCAAAAGCACAAAAGGAAACATTAAAAAGACATGTAGTCTTGTTTACTATACAAACAAGGAAAAAGTAGTAAGTGTATGTGTAAACTAACAGTCTAGTTCAGGAAAGTGATTAATAATTAACAGATCATTCAAATAAGCCACTGGCTTGTAAAAGATTATATCTATGCTTCATTATACACTGTCATTGTGTGACTTTTACTTTTCACTTATAGCGTCTGGAGTCAGGAAATGTTTTTTAATTAATATGTTAACATAACAAGGAAGTATTAAACAGATAAATTAATAATTGTTCAAATGAACATTTACAGGACCACTATAAAGCCCCAAATCATATGTTTTGAACCAACTGATTATAGTTTTTGTTTTCTTTCTATTTCTAATCTATTTTTGTATTTGTAATTTTGGGGTATTATAAAGAGTAAATAAAACACAAGATAGTACAGTGCTAAGCTCAAATGAGCTAGGTTTCCATTTAGAAATGCGAATGAACTTTATGCACAAAACTGGATTATCGCATAAAAGATGTGAGATTTTATTGAAAGATTAGCTGTGCTTTGCGTAGACTGAAAAACAGCGTAGATTCATTTGGCGCCTTGTTCCTTTCAGAGCTGCACCCAGCTCTGTGAGTCCATCAACTCCTCTAGAAACCATACCTGGGGTCCGTTCTTTGTACCTCGCTTAAATGATCTAAGATGATTTGGCAGATCCTGGATCTTTAAATCTTGATATCTCTGGCTAGTTTGGTTAATAACATCAAATTTACTCTTAGCCCCATAGACGCTGCATTAAAAACACCTTGCATAAGCGATAATTTGTTTTTTGTAATTCACCACAAATATGATATAATGCATTCATAAATGCATACAAGTGTTCATGCGTTATTTTTATTATTAAAATATTAACAACTTAAAAGGATTTAAAATTATGATGACCGTTACATGCTTCATTACAGTCTTGTGAAAAGGGTCCATAACAGGCACTTCGTCACAAACACTCCCCCCTGCAAGAGTATGCTCCTGATTGGTTAATGCGGTGCGTATGTCCACTGAACTTCAGATTTTCCAACTCGAGCGATACATGTTAAGCACATCAAATGTGCAAATGGCTCAACTTACACCGCTTCATTCACGTGAATCGGGTCATTCGTGCCTCAGTATGCCTATTCGCGGTTTTGCATTGACTTAACATGTAAACCACTCCCGCTTGACGCTTCATCTGCGTCTGGTGTGAACGCAGCATTATAGCATAATGAGGTAAAATGTAGTTTTCTATTATTTCTTTAATTTATATTTTATTTAGTGATTTTAACTTTTAGTGATTTTAAGAGCCGTTTTAGATGTTCTGCTATTTGTTCATACAGCTACAAAAAAATAAAGCTGCCATAAAACCAAATAGAAAAGATGCATGGCTATAAGTAGCCTATGTGAGAAAGTCAACAAGCAATATCAACTGCTTTCCGATTAGACCAACTTGAAGGGAAAAAAAATCTATATTGCATCTAATTGCATTGAATTAAATTTAATCAATTCCAAATCGATTGCTACTTATTATGTATTTGTATTGTATCGTATCATTGGCTATGAATTAATATGCACAAGGTATCAGTTCTGAGATACACATGCCTTATATAAACGTTGAAACTAAAATTATATGATATATATAACCATTCAAAATGTTCCCTCTTATGCCATTTCAGAAATCTGTTGCAGCATAATTCATTTAATCTTCTTAAAAGCGCTGCTAATTAACTCAAGCTGATCTGAGAGTCATACTCCATTTCAAACCCTTTTATTGACAACACATTTGTGTTTTTCGCCTTGAATTGGCTCCATTTCAAACGTACAGTGTTATTAAAAATCAGGGGAAAAAAAGGAAAGGAAAAAGAAGAAAAGACTTTTTGAGAAAGATCCCAGGGCAGAAATGCCCCCGCATCACATCCTGATGTGCGTATACCCACCAGCTGCGCTGCTTCAAACTCATACTGAAGCGTATCGTGGCGCCCGCAGCCTTGATCCAGCTCTGTTCTCATTAATGGAGCTGTTTGAATATTCATGCAGCAGAGCGCTAGAAACTCAGACACGGCACCCAAAACTGTGGGGAATTCAGCACTTACCATTAACAGGCCTAATAAAAGCACCACGCCTCCGCGATTGTTATGGGTAATTCTAAGCGCTCATTAGTATTTCAGTGTGAAAAGTCGGAAAGTGCTAATTTATTAATATAATTCAATTTCTATACAATAAAATGTGTAGAGTCATGGAATTAAGCATACCTAGAAACACACCAGGGAAAGTTAATACTTAATGACCAGACAAAACACTTTAATATCATGTAACGTCATTAGTAAGACATGATATAACCCAATAGCAGCCGCTCCTCACATGGATAATAATCTGTTGGAGGGGACATTAAACACGTAACATAAAAATAGGACCTTTTCTGAGTTAAAATGCTAAAATCTGCTTATTTGGTAAAGTTCACTCCACAACAACTACTTAAACGTGTACACTAATCATTCAGAAACATCCTGGTGCAGTCAATGTAAAACCTGTTTTATTTCCAATGTATGAAGTACTGCCATCATGGAAGCGATACAGAAGTCTGTTATGTAAAAGCAGCCATTAGAAGTCATTTAAACCAATGTCCTTTAGCATTTTAAATAGTAAACTACCTTGAAGGGTCTTTTAAAGGTCACTGTTGTTGGTAAATGTTACATGTTGTTTTTTTTTGTTACACAGCTGGGAAATAAGTATTGAAAAACATTAGCATTTTTTTCAGAAAACATATTTCTAAAGTTGCCGTTGACTTGAATTGTTCCCCAGATGTTTGTAACAACTAAAGAAATCCATATATGGAAAGGAAACGAATCTAATTAGTTTAAAAATTAAGTTATGTCTGATAAAATGAAATGACGTGGGGGAAAAGTAGTGAACACATGAAGAAAGGGAGGTGTAGAAAGGCAGTCAAAGCCCAGACAGCAGTTGAAATCTATCACAAGTTGTTCTGCAACCCTCTGCCCTTCGGCATTATAAATTAATATTACGTAGCTGCTTCAGTCCAACATCTACATTGGCAGGATGATGAAGATGAAACCAGAGTGGACATTTCAAGACAATGATCCATAATACAGCCAAGAAGACTCTCAAATGCTTTCAGAGAAAGAAAAATCAAGCTGTAAAATGGCCCATCCAATCACCTGACTTAAATCCAATATAAAATACAAAGTAAAGATCAGATTTGATAGACGAGACCCACAGAACCATCAAGACTTTTTTACACTCAGTTGAAGTGTGTGGAAAAACCTCACACCTGAGCAATGCATGTGACTTCATTCTCCATATGAGAGGCGTCTTTATCACCAAAAAGCCTTGTATATAAAGTATTAAACACACTTCAGTAGTTCAGTACTTTCTCCTTGTGTCATTCCATTGTTATTACAACTAGTTTTTCAGATTTCTTTGTTTTGTTTTATGTTTGTATTGTTTGGGTTTTTACCAAATATGGTTCAATTTCTAGTCAACAGCTCCTTTAGAAAGATTACTCCCAGGAAAAAACATGACATGTTCAATACTTATTTTCCCCGCTGTATGTGTGAGTACAAGACAAACGTGCTGTTTGAGTAGGACAATAAAGTATAACTCAACTCAACACTTTCCTCTACATCACTAGCAATGTTTCAATCCAAATATGACACAAACACAAGCTTAAAAACGGAATATTGCATGAAACATTTGAGAATAAAGCATCCAATGCGTGAAAGAGAACAAAATCGTCACTTCTTATAATAAACTGACAGAAAATATCAAAGAAAAATGGAATATGCTGCGGTAGGAGAAACCACTGTAAACATTTTTTTTTATTATTTAATAAATTACTTGCTCCTTAAACAGACAATGACTTTGGTTAAAGGCCATTGGCCAAAACAATATTTCAGATGTTGTGCAATACGGTCGGTCTGCTAGTCTGTTTATTAATGACGTCACATTGCACACTTTTGTTGTTATAACACGATCTCTTTAAACAACATCACATGACTTTTTAGATGCGCTAACTGGAATTTATTCGGTAAATCTTAAGTTTATGTATATTTTTTCGTATTGAATAAAAAGTTTATCCTACTCCGTTGTGTCACTTTAATGGATAATTTCAAAATGTACGTGCATCGTTGCATTTCCATTAAGCAATTTTTATGCAATATTCCAAAATCCTCGAAAAAATTAGACAATAAACATACTGTAGCCATTGCCTAACTCTAGTTTGACCATTTAAGACTTAAATATGCTACTTATTATTTCTCACATTTTGTCTGTGTGCTTATTTTGTTGTTTCTAAAGTGCCCAAATAGCACATAAAAGCTCCACCCTCTTCTGGAAAGCAGCATCTCATCTGCATTTAAAGGGACATGCAAAAAATCTGGTGGTTTTGGTCAAACCCAAATTGGGTCAAACCTATTCTATAATAAATGACCCATGGGGTGATTTCAACAGAAACCTCACATGCACATCCTAGGAACAACAGAGATTTATTTGCCATCTTATGAAAAGAGGCATAATATGTTCTCTTTAATGGACACGCCTGACATCAGAGATACTGATAGAGTCAAAGAGACTGACCAGAGCGGGAATCTCATCCTTTCAGATTCACTTATTCACCGCCTTCTTCATCTCATCCTCTAATGCTCTTCCTGTTGGATGACTCACATCTTCCAGCAAACACAGATGAACACATCTCGGAGCGATCCGCCACGTCACCTTGTTATGTCACTAGCTAATAGCGCTTTTAATAGTTTCTTGTCAGTGGCTCCATAAATAGACAAGACAGTTCATGATGCTAAAGGTCCTGTTCTGGCGTACTGTAGCAAAAGCTATTAGGATGTACTGTATAAACGCTTCTCATAGACTCTACTGCATTTACACGGTTCTTCAAAAATAAACTTCTAAAGCACACATATCACTCTACTTCTAATTTAATTTGTCTTTCAACAAATAAATAAAATAAATAAATAAAAATAAAATACCACCATTGTCAGCTCATGTATTGCTTTTAATCTCATTTCATGATAGAGATTTTAAACATTTCTGGAATAAAGACTGGTTTACTTTGTTAGGGATAATCTCAAAGAAGGCATCTGGTACTCTAAACAAATGCAATTAAATAATATTTTTACACATTTTGACAAAATTACAGCTTAACTGAAAAAGAAAGAATTCACAGGTGGTATTTACTTTGTTTTCTCTGTATTTTAGCTATCTTGGGGGAAGCATTTTGAAAATGGTTCAGTGTTGTGCAAATAATTGCAAAATATTGTCCATCCAAAGTGTGGAATTATGATTAAAGGCTAGATATAAAATGAGCCTGAATAAGACAAAGGATTAAGTTTCATAAGTTCTTTTATAAAACTATGTCGGCCATATTTAAAATAATGATGATAATAATAATAATAATAATGATGATAATAATAATAATAATAATAATAATAATAATAATAATAATAATAATAATACATTTCTTTTAAGACTGAATTTTGGGTGTGGTACAAAGGTAAATACTATTACTAAAACACAATCTCTACATGTTGGCCATTTGAAAAATTAAACAAAATGAATGAGGTTATCATGAAAAGAATAGTATCACCTTCATACCAAAAAAAAGTTTTAAACAAGCCTCTGTAGTTAATGTGTAAACGCAGTGCAGTCTTGATTTAAACCACCTTCATCAGGCATGTTTTAAATGCTTACCCAAGAGGAAAGATCAGATAAAGGAAGGTCAGATGACCCCAACATGTATTTGATACTGACTTCCCTGCTCCAGCATATCCTACATGCCCTAAACATGACCATAACATCCAGCCAGAAGGCTTAAAGCTCCTGCTATGGATGAAGCATGTTTTGTTTATAGGAGCCTGTGTGTGTGCGTGTTTGTGTGGGAGTACAGCTGCACCACTGCTGCCTCTTTCAGCCAGTGCCCCAGAGGCTGGATGATGGGTCTCAGCCAGGTGTGCCAGGTTACAGCCAAAAAGCAACTCGATTTGAAAACAATATACAAATAAATCAGTAAATACTTGTCAACATAATAGTCCAGAGGAAAGCAAAAAGGACAAAAAATATATAACTCAGGGCAAAGATATTTCATGTTTAACTAAACATGCTTCCAAACATGTCTCAAAAAACATTTTATATGAGAGATACATTTATAAAGGCAACCTAAAGGTAAAGGGATATTCGGGTATTCTGCATACAGTACATGCCAGCCAAAAGTTCAACATTCATTATATCCAAACACACCAGTTCATTTCAAACTGCTGCTAACTTCCAGAGTGTGGAAAAAAAGTATAGGAGAAAAACATGAGCATTAGAGTACAAGAGAGAAAAAATAACCTGCCATCTTTTTCTGAACACAAATCATGATTTTTTCTAATCATCAGAAATGTAAGCATTATAATGGAAAAGCACCAGATCAGTTTTATTGGTTTTCATTTTGATGGAATACAAAACAATTATGAGTGTATTGTTTTGATTGTTCTTATAATGTCCTTGAATCATTCATGTAATTTCTGTATTTATTTATGTAATTTTAGTATTTTATTCTACAACTTCTGGATTCCTAAGTTTGGTTTTGTGTATCCAATGTGGAAAACCTTACTAAACATCTGTATGTAAATTTGGAAACTGCAATAAAAAACTAGATTAAAAAAGCTAAATCGTTAATTTGTTTATAGTAAAAGTCATTTACAGTGAATGTCACAATGATTTCTGCTTATTTCACCTTTCATAATTTCCTTTCTGTTCTGAATATTAACAAGCAAATTAGCAAAATTCAATTCAACTCACCTTTATTTGTATAGCACTTATACAATGTAGATTGTGTCAAAGCAGCTTCACATAAAAGGTCATAGTAAATTGGAACAGTGTAGTTCAGTTTTTAGTTCAGTTCAGTTAAGCTGAGTTCAGTGTGGATTAATAATCACTACTGAGAGTCCAAACACTGAAGAGCAAATCCAACGATGCGCAGCTCTATAGATCCCGAACCATGCAAGCCAGTGGCGACAGCGGAGAGGGAAAAAAAAAACTTCACTAAATAGCGAAAGTGAAGAAAAAAAAACGTGAGAGAAACCAGGCTCAGTTGGGCACGACCAAAATAAGAATCATATTTAGTGATGTTAACTAAAATAAATGCCTATTTGGTGTTAAAACATGACCTCAGTGAGTTTCTCCTGACAGTGACATTTTTGCAACTAAAAGAGTAACTAGGATACCTTTAAAACTAGAAGTCCTGTTTAATTGTAATTGTTGGTTTAAGTACAGTAGTTTATCTGTGGTTTAATTTGAGACAAGCATAAATCCAAGTACAAATAAATCAAAACTAACCATTTGATTTTGTTAGCTCACATTAGGGCTGTGCGATATGGGCAAAAGAAACCTATTATGATTTTCTTGAACATTATTGCGATTTGGATTTAATCACGGTTTTGACACACACAGGTTTTACAGTGTGAATATGAAACATACTGTATTTCCAAAGGAAAACAATTAGATCTTTATCAAAGACCTGTAACATGCCTCTAAAACAGACATAAGGCAAAAAATTTAAATCACCTAGTAAAGATGTAATAAATTAGGTCTCTAGAACACACCTATGACAAAACAAATAAATACTACTGTGTGTGTGCGCCATCAAACACAAGGCTCCGATGTTCTGTTTGACCATGTCAGAAGTAGTTGTGTACTTTTGTATGTATCCAGAGTTATTTTTTTTGCCAATGCATTAAAGATCATAGACCTCTTTGTGACAATGCCTTGAAATAGCCCATTCACATATCGCGTCATTTGTGCGCACAAGTTCGTTATTTCCAATGGAGTCGCGCGGCTTGCGCACATATTTGAAGCGACACACGGGCCTACTCCATGCGTACAAGGTTGAAACGTCTCTACCTTCAGAATGCTGCAAGCGCACAGCAAGTGACGTAACAAGAAGTGACACCTCGCGCTTTCCACAAGCTTTTAGATGCAATATGTGACTTACAATTTACCTGATTGCCAGTTTTGTGTCATTCAGATAAAAAAGATGTTTGCCCTTGTAGTCTTAAATAAATAAATATTTAACCACGCCCCTCCAACTGTCAGTTTTGACAACTAACAGAAATGATTAGAGGACGAGTTTGTTAGGTTATAATAACTCTTCTAAACCCATTTCTTGATCTTTCTGAATAGACTACTTTACTACATCCAATCAGCTCGCAGCAGAAAAAATAAGCCACGCCCACTGTTTTCTCACTTAATATTCCAGTTTTCTAGGAACTGCATCACATGAAAAATGGTCACATCTTCTGGTTCATGTTGACGTTAAGGTTAAATAAAAATGTAAACAAACAAAGATAAAACTGACTTTATAGGGCTCTATAAAATATGACACAACCTCTCCTACGTTCTGGTTTTATCATAACTTCAACTTTCAATTATTTGTTTATAGTGTATATGTGAACGCATTAACTTGTGCTTTACAAAAATTAATTCCTTTTTCCTGTTCTGAGTACTGATAAATTTAAACGATTTGCTGTGGCATGAAAAGAACTAAACAACACGTTCCTAAAAATAACACTATACACCAGCGAGTCCATGTTCAAGCTCCAGTCAGACATGGAGGAAGGAATTTGCATAAACGTGCACATCATTACCCATCAACAATTACAGGTGATATCTCTCAGAGCGATTGCTCGTTTTACATGCGAATCCCTGCCTCCCCAAACCCCCGTTCTTGACATCTGCTCTATGCCCAAACATCTGCACAGTGTTACTCTAACTCTTCTCACACACACAGCTGCGTTCCGCCAAGCCAACCGCCGCCGCTAATAAATGACGAGGTGAATTGTGGCTTTGAAGGAAACTTCATCTCTCCTCTTTGGGGCCCCAAAAGTGCTCGTAAATCTTGGGAAAAGACAGTATTAAGCATACCACAGACTGCAAGTTTAGCCATACAAAACACGGTTGAAGAGAAGTTCAGGGCAATTGCGTCTCGCTCAGGTAGAGTTAACAAATAATGAATTATGATTAATCACGTCCATAAGAAAAGTTTGTGTTTACATATTTTTTTCTTCATTTTTGAGTAAAAGATTGATTTAACTTCTGTAAAAGAAGAAAAAAGGAAACAGAAAGAGCAAAAATGATTGAGACACTGATAAAGTTGTGGCTTTTGACCAAGTTGCATGCAGTTGTTCTTAACATTTGATGTGTTCTGATTGACATTTAAGGTTAGAGATTGCGTAAAACATGGTAAGTACTGATCTCAATAAATTCTGGTGATAGTCGAAAAAGTGAAGTGAATAAATGCTTTGTTTAGTACTTGTTTACTGTTTAATGACACTTTTGAAGAAGGATAAGTAGAAAGAAATAATAAAATGTGCTGAATAAATTGAAAACAAAAATAAAGGTAAAACTTTAATTATGAAATATGATTCTATGAAATCAAATATGATTCTAAAAAGGTTTGACAAACTTAAATACATAGATTTTAAATTGATCAAATTAAGTTGGCATTACTTAAAGATACACATGCAAATGCATTAAAGTGACTTTAATTGCGATGTGGCTTTTAAAGATAAAGGAGTTATGTTTTATTTTGAAGTGTGCATTCAAATCTAACAGTACAAACCAAAATTTTAAAAAAGTTTAATATATTTATAGGGCTGATGCAAACATTTGCCTTACTTTTTATTTTTAAGTAAAATGGACTGGATTTTTTATTTACACTTTATAATTACAATACAAATCTAAATATTCTACATTCATTGTCTCAACACTACCTGACAAAAGTGTTGTCGTCGACTCCAGATGTACAGTAAGAGCAACAATTAATAACTTGACTTCTAGTTGATCATTTGGAAAAGTGGCAGAAGGTAGATTTTTCAGATGAACCACCTGTTTAACTGCACCCTAATTATCACAACTACTACAGAAACCCGCATGGACCCAAGATTCTCATAGAAATTCTCATAGTTTGGTGAAGGAAAAATCATGGTTTGGGGTTACATTCAGTATAGGGGTGTGTGAGAGATTTACAAAGTGGATGGCAACATCAACAGCCTGAGGTATCAAGAGATTTTTGCTGCCCATTACATTACAAACCACAGGAGAGGGCAAGTTCTCCAGCTAGATAGCACTCATTTTCATACTTCAGCCTCCACATCAAAGTTTCTGAGAGCAAAGAAGGTCAAGGTGCTCCAGGATTGGCCAGCCCAGTCACCAGACATGAACATTTTTGAGCATGTCTGGGGTAAGATGAAGGAGGAGGCACTGAAGATGAATCTAAAAAATCTTAATGAACTCTGGGAGTCCTGCAAGAATGTTTCTTTCTCCATTCCAGATGACTTTATTAATAAGTTATTTGAGTCATTGCAGAGATGTATGAATGCAGTCCTCCAAGCTAATGGGAGTCATACACAATATTAATTCTTTTTCCACTGCACTGTGACTTTATATTATATACTGTACATTATTTCTGTTAAAGGACAAGACTTTTGTCATAGCAAAGTCAGACCTTACTGTCCTAATTAAATAAAATCAAGGCATGATCATATTTCATTGTGGTGAAATAAGTAAAATAATAAATAACAAATCTAGAGGCCTTTGCCTTTCATATAAGCCACTTCTGATAACAAATGATCAGAAGTTATTAACTAGAAGTTATTATTTGCTGTTCTGAAAACTTGGCGCCAAGACTTTTGTCAGGTAGAGTATACTCTTACACAAAGTACAAACTTTTATTTTGTATTCTAATAATCACAATTAATTGTTTGACACCACTACACTCAAATAATCCCACCACTGAGTCCCAAATTCCCAGTAGACTCAACCCAAACTCACTAGTAAAGTCGATACTACAAGATCCTAATGTCACTTAACGTTTGAATCATTCACCACATTTCGAAAGCTCTGCACATTCGGCTAGATCTCAGCATGTACTTGATACAGTATTTAACACTCTGTGATATTTTATTGATCCTGTCATATCAGTGAACGCACCCCCCTCTCTCTCATACTCCGATCAGTGTAGTAATGTGTGAGTCTCACTGCTCGACGCATTAAAAAACAATCAGCTGCAACTTGGGTGTCTCCGCACTTCATCTGCTCATGGCAATTTCACGGCCGTGGCACATGAATGTTTGAGCTGGAGTGTCTGGAAGTGCAGTGATCCCGTGTTTGAGGTTGCGTGAAGGAGGAGGCTTTCTAACTAACCCTTAACAAGAAGCCCGGAGACCTCCAGCGGTATCCACTTATCATCTCTAAATATTAGCCTGACCTCTCAGCCGGTCGCTTCCTCCCCGCGGGCAGGCAGGAAGAGGGGTTTCCATTGGCCGTGGAGAGCACTCCGTCGGATCAAACGTTCATCTAACACGCGACTCGGCGAGGCTTTGATCGTTTCGAGTCCTATTCAGCGACAGGAAAGGATTGTGTTTGAAGGAGGTTTACGGCAATGAGCGTGAGAGAGTGTGTACACTTTAGAGGCATCGACTGGGCTCGAGTGCCGATCCTCTGAGTGTGTGCATTTACTGGAACTTTTGGAGAGCACTTGCTTTTCTGAAAACGTCCTTGTAAATGTAGTGAGACCTGCTGGCCTCACCTGTAAAATAATAATAATATGAATGATAAGGTCGATTATTGAGCTCTTGAAAAAGGAGGTAGAATCACAATCTTTATCTGGTCACTTAAACTTATACCGGCCCATGCCTAGTCTAGTCTATGACGGTATGATAACCTTGGATAAAAATGTCACCGTTTCATGGAATCACGGTATTATGACTACTGCTTTAAAATATATATTTTTTAAATGTCTGGGGAAAAAAAATTAATAAAATAAATAAATAAACAAAAAAAAAAAATTCCCATTGAACAAAGTGCATTTTATTTTAGAAAAAATTTATAATTTTTTGAAATGGTAAACATGTCAGGCAAAATAATTAAAATAAATCACTACCTTCTGCTCTCTTCATTAGTCTCAAAAACACTGATTTCTTTACAGCACATAAAAAAACACACACATTAAAGGTGCAGTAGGTGATTGTCTTCACAAACATTTTTTTGGTGTGCTGGTAGAAAGTCTCTTAACATTCCTATAGTAATGATTAAAGTAAATGATCTAAATGTATTTATATGTATGTTTATATTCTGGGTAAGGCGACTAAAAAATGTTCATCCAATTAAATATTGTCAGGTCAACAATTCCCATAACTCTGATAAGTAGCCCAAACTGTCTATCAACAAATGCTGATTTGTACATCTGTTCATACAGAATCTCCATTTGCGCATGCACGCGTGGCATGTTCACGACACATGCACATGAGAAAGATAAGAATGGTAAAAACAAATGCTGAAACTAAACTTTTTAAAATCCCGAAACAATATTGGAGTTACTTTTGCATGCTGGAGGAAGGATGACACCATGACCAAGTATTTTTTAGACAGGTAATGTTATGTTTTAAAAATATTTTAGTCATGTAAAGCTGATGTAGATTGAGTTGTTACGAATGGGTTATATGCACAGAAGTGCTGCTCAGCCACTGAAATCTTTTGCCGAAAGATTGATGTGAC